>NC_048227.1:51894450-51980444 GCF_002007445.2 Ailuropoda melanoleuca
ATTTATTTATTTATTCGACAGAGATAGAGACAGCCAGCGAGAGAGGGAACACAAGCAGGGGGAGTGGGAGAGGAAGAAGCAGGCTCATAGCAGAGGAGCCTGATGTGGGGCTGGATCCCACAACGCCAGGATTACGCCCTGAGCTGAAGGCAGACACTCAACCGCTGTGCCACCCAGGCACCCCAAGAATGTGACATTTGTGAAAATATTCCCTGCCCTTTGGGGATATTCTTAGGAGTGAAGTTGCTGGGTGTGCACATATTTAACTTTTAGTATATACTACGAACTGACTTCCAAACAAGTTATATCAGTGTATACTTCCACCAACATTGTATGAGAGATTTGACTTCTCCACATCATTGATCCATATACACTTGGTGTATTTTGTCTTTTCAGGGGGTCTATACTGGTATCTTACTGTACTTTCAATTTGTATGTACTTATGTATGTATGTATGTACATATGCATTTATTTTTAAAGAGAGATAAGTCTTGTAATATGGATTTGACTATGGAGAGTACACACAGGGTACAGACTTACCAGGATTTGGAGCTTGGATATAACAGGACAATAAGAATCAATGAGGTTGAAAGGCAGGATAACTGAAATAATGACAATGAGATTTTTAAAGATGGGGATACATTCAAAGGAAGGATTTTGGGGAGAAGATGATGAAGATACTTGAGTTTGAGGTGTAATGATACTTTACAGGAGATTGCCATGGTTTCAGACTTCTCAGAGGATTGCCACTCCTAGGTCATTAAAGAGCATAGTGTTTGAAATTAATTAATTAATTTTAGCCATTCTGACAGGTGTGAGGTGATAGCTCATTATAATTTTGACTTGTAGTTCCCTCATGGTGAGTGACGTTGAGCATCTTTTCATGGGTCTGTTAGCTATCTTCTACTGTCTTCTTTGGGAAAATATCTATTCATGTCTTCTGCCCAGTTTTAAACTGCATTATTTGTTTTTAGGGTGTTGAGTTTTACAAGGCCTTTCTATATTTTGGATACTAACCCTTTATTAGATATGTCATTTGCAAGTATCTTCTCCCATTCTGAAGGTTGTCTTTTAGTTTTATTGTTTCATTTGCTGTTCAGAAGCTTTGTATCTTAATGAAGTCCCAATAGTTTATTTTTGCTTTTGTTTTCCTTGCCTCTGGAGATATGTCCAGTAAGAAGTTGCTATAGTCAATGTCAAAGAGGTCATTGCCTGTGTTTTCCTCTAGGATTTTGATGGTTTCTTGTCTCACATTTAGGTCTTTCATCCATTTTGAATTTATTTTTGTGTATAGTGTAAGAAAGCGGTCCAGTTTCATTCTTCTGTGTGTTGCTGTCCAGTTTTTCCAACACCATTTGTTGAAGAGACTTTTTTCCATCGGATATTCTTTCTTGATTTGTCAAAGATTAGTTCACCATACAGAAATTTATCCATTTTTTTCTTAATTGTCTGGTTGGCATATAATTTTTCATAATACGCTCTTAAAATGTTTGTGTTTCTGTGGTGTTGGTAGTTATTTCTGCTCTCTCCTTTGTTATTTTATTTATTTAGGTCCTTTCTCTTTTCTTTTTGATAAATCTGGCTAGGGTTTTATCTCTTTTATTAATCTTATCAAAGAACCACCTCCTGACTTCATTGATCTGTTCTACTGGTTTTTGTTTGTTTGTTTCTGTATCATTTATTTCTGCTCTATCTTTATTATTTTCTTTCTTCTGCTGCCTTTAGGCTTCATTTGTGGTTCTTTTTCTAGCTCTTTTAGGTGTAAGGTTAGGTTGCTTATTTGAGATTTTTCTTGCTTCTTGGCATGGGCCTGTATTGCTATATACTTCCCTCTTATGACCACTTTTGCTTCATCCCAAAGGTCTTGGACTGTCATGTTTTCATTTTTATTTGTTTCCATGTATTTTTTAATTCCTTCTTTAATTTTCTGGTGACCCATTCATTCTTTAGTAGGATGTTCTTTAACCGCCATATATTTGTGGTCTTTCAAGATTTTTTTCTTGTGGTTGACTTTGAGTTTCATAGTATCGTGGTCTGAAAATATGCATGGTATGATCTCGGCCTTTTGTACTTGTTGAGGTCTGATTTGTGACCTAGTACATGATCTGTTCTGGAGAATGTCCCATGTGCACTCGAAAGAACGTGTATTCTGCTGCTTTAGGATGAAATGTTCTGATGATATCTGTTAAGTCCTTCTGGTCCACTGTGTCATCCAAAGCCATTGTTTCCTTGTTGATTTTCTGCTTACGTGATCTGTCCCTTGCTGTAAGTAGGGTATTAAGTCCCTTACTATTATTGTATTATTATCAATGAGTTCCTTTATGTTTGTTATTAAATTTTTTTTATGTATTTGGGTGCTCCCAAGTTGGGGCATAAGTATTTACAATTGTTAGATCTTCTTATTGGAAAGATCCCTTTATTATGATATAGTGCCCTTCTTCATCTCTTGTTACAGTCTTTGGTTTAAAATCTAGTTTGATATAACTGTGTCTACTCCAGCTTTCTTTTGACATCCACTGGCATGGTAAATTTTTCCCCATCCCCTCACTTTCAATCTGCAGATCTAAAATGAGTCACTTTTATAGATGGGTCATATATTTCTATCCATTCTGATACTCTGTGTCTTTTGATTGGAGCATTTAGTCCATTTACATTTAGAGTGATTATTGATAGATATGTATTTGTGCCATTTTATTACTTGTTTTGTCATTGTTTCTGGAGATTTTCTTGTTCCTTTCCAGTCTTTGTCACTTTTGGTTTTTCTTTCCCACTCAAAGAGTCCCCTTTAATATTTCTTGCAGGGCTGGTTTAGTGGTTGTGAACTCCTTTAGTTTTTGTTTGTCTGAGAACTCTTTATCTTTCCTTCTATTCTGAATGATAGCCTTGCTGGCTAGAGTATTCTTGGCTGCATATTTTTCCCATTCAGTATGTTGAATATATCATGCCACTTTTTTCTGGCTTGCCAGATTTCTGTGGAGAGATCTGCTGCTAACCTTATTTGTCTTCCCTTGTCAGTTAGGGACTTCTTTTGTCTTGCTGCTTTTAGGATTTTTCTTTCTTTATCTCTGTATTTTGCAATTTTAACTATAATAGGTTTTGGTATTGGCCTGCTTTTGTTGATTTCGATGGGAGTTCTCTGCCTCCTGCATTTGGATGTCTGTTTCCTTCCCCCAGATTAGGGAAGTTTTCAGCTATAATTTATTCAAACAAACTTTTTGCCCCCTTTTCTCTCCTCTTCTTCTTCTGGGACTTCTATAATATGAATGTTATTACACTTGATGGAGTCACTGATTTCCCTAAGTCTACTTCCATGATCCAAGATTTTTATTTACTTCTTGTTCAGCTTTATTATTTTCCATTATTCTGTCTTCTATATCACTTTTTCATTCCTTTTCTTCTTCTATCCTTGTGGTCATCACATCCATTTGGTTTTGAATCTTAGTTATTGCATTTTTCATTTCAGCCTGATTAGGTTTTAGTTCCTTTGTCTGTGGTAAGCATCTCCCTGATGTCTTCTTTACTTTTTTCAAGCCCAGCTAGTATCTTTATGATTATTGCTTTGAATTCTGGATCAGACATATTACTTATATCTGTTTTGATTAGATCCCTTGCCATGACCTTTTCTTATTCTTTTTTTTGGGATAAATTCCTCCATCTTGCATTTTGTCTAGGTCTCTGTCTTATTCTGTGCTTTAGGAAAGCCTGTTATGTTTCTTGCTCCTGAGAGTAATGGCTTTATGAAGAAGAGGTCATATAATAACCAGGGCCTGGCACTTCAGGAAATGTCTCTGGTGGGTACTGTTGTGTACTCTGCTACTGTGTTATGGCTGCTGTACCCCTCAGGTCAGTCCTCTGCAGAGTTTCTCCTTGCCTGCAGTGGGTAGTGTTTGTACCTTGGCCAAAGTGTGGTGTGTTTTAACTAGATGTGCTCTGGTCTGCTTGCTAAGAGAGATCTGATGCTATTTCCACTAGAGCTGAAGCTCTGCAAAGCTCTGTGGTCAATAGACATGGTACATACAGGTGTTTCTGGGGGAGGGGCCTACTGTGGTGATCATGATGCACACTTGCCCTAGAAAAGCAGTACCAACAGAGTGCAGGGGGATGAGGCTTGGTGTAAGCAAGTTAGGCAGCCAGTGTTGGCACTCTTCTTTTTACTGATGTTAGTTAATGCTGAGGGGTAGGGAAGGGAAATGGCATCAGCTGGCTCCTTTGTCCCTGGAGAGGGGAGTTTGTGCTTACTGCTCTCATGGAAGCACTTTCAGAGCAGAGAATAATTTCCCCTTCTGCATCACTGATTTCACACTGTCAGTCTCTGGGTTGCTTGCCTGCCTAGAGCAGTGCATTACACCTTAGGCTCTACACTAGCCAGGCCTGCTGCCTTTTAAAATTCCAAGCTTTGGGGACTGGTGTGGTGGGGACCTGTGCTGGTTCTCTGGGAAGGAGTCTTGGTGCACTGAGACTCATGCAGGTTTGTCCCAGAAGGGCATTTGTGCCAGAGTGCGGGGGCTTTGGATTTGGAGCAATATGGCTAAACTGCCAGTGTCCTGGTTAGCTGCCCTCAGCAGGTGTCTCTGCTGAGGGGGAGGGAAATGGTTCCCCTTGGTTTTTTTGTCCCCAGAGAGACAATGCCACCTTTCACAGATGTGCTCCAAAAAGTACAGTCTCTCCCCCATGCCCCTTAAGGAATCCTTAGATCCCACAGTCTGCCCAGGGGTTGTTTGCCTGCCTCTGCTCCAGGAGTAGGGCTGCATCCTCAGGTCTCTATCACAGTCAAGCCTGGGACCTCTGAATTCCAGTCTTTGAGCCCTGCTGGTTGCAAAAACTCATGAAATTCATCCCCTCTTGTTTCCCTAGACCGATGGCTTTGGGGAGGTGTTCTCCTTGTGCCTGTCTCTGCGCATTCCACTCCCTCGCCTTTCTCTGGGACTGGGGATCCCTCCCCTCCACAGCACCCATAATCTCTTTCTCTGCCAAACCACTCCTCTGCACTTCCTACTTTCCTCGAAGTGGACTCTTCTTTCCTTCTACTTGTGCAGTTTCTTCTGTCAGCCCTCAGTTTAATTTCTTGAGTATTCAGAATGATTTGATAATCATCTAGCTGTGTTTGAGGAGGAGGCAAGCCTAGGGTTCTCCTACTACACTGCCATCTTGGCTTTCCCCTTATTTGTTTTTCTAAGAATTTTGAAATATAAAATCACAGAAACAATAATATGTTTAAATAACAGGGAGCATTTCTTTGAAAACATTTACCACTATATCAAATATCTTAAAAATGTTAATTTTCTTCTGCATTGGCTAAAAATCACCTGCAGCTTTGGCTATGGCTGTTGGTGAGATTTGGCACCCAGAGCCACAGGGGGCCTCAACTCACTGCCCACTCATGGGTGTGGGGAGGTGAAACCCAGGCCCCAACCTGCTTGCCAACCTGTGGGCCTGGTGCCCACCGCATGTGCTCTGGCCTCTGACCCCTGACCCCTGACCATTGACCTTGTGTTCTGCTGACAGGACTGTGAGGGGAAGGGGAGCTCTGCTCTCAACCCTCAATAAAGCCGTTTGTCTGAAAAAAGAAAATGTTAATTTTCTTTCTTTCAGTATTACAACTCAATCCTAAGGAGATTTTCAAAATGCAAAGATTTTATCAAAAAGGTATTCAAATTAAGGTGCTGTTTCTTTAGCTAAATTATAGTACATTTAACCCATAGAAAAATACTGATGATATGATGTTTAATAATAAGGAATCAAATGGCAGAGCCAGTACCAAAATTTAAACACTATCTGTCTTTGGGGCGCCTGGGTGACTCAGTTGGTTAAGCATCAGCCTTTGCCTCAGGTCATGATCCCAGGGTCCTGGGATCCAACCCTTCATTGGGCTCTCTGCTCAGCCAGGAGCCTGCTTCTCTCTTTGCCCCTCCCCCCTGCTCCTGCACACACTCTCTGTCTTTGAAATAAATAAATAAAATCTTTAAAAATAAATAAATAAACCATACCTGTCTTTGGTTGGTTTATTATAAATGATTTTTATTTTCTTCTTTATATTTTTCTGTATTTTAAATTTTATTTTAAATGAATTTAAATTTAAAAACCATTTACTTTATCAAAAAATAAATATTACTTGAAAATGTCTTCATAAAACTATTTTACTGACTCTCAAACTTCTGAAAGGAAATTAACCAATAACTTTGCTTTTCAGGATCATAGATTGAGGGAAATAAAGAACGGTGCATCATAATTAGAATTTAAAAAATTATCTTAGAATAAATGCCATTCCAACTTGATATTTGAAATGTTTGTCTATATTAGTATTCCCAAACTTCAGTATTGATTATAATGATCTACCTTTAAAAAGTATATTACAAAATTTTGAGAATTATTATAACTTTTTTTAATTTAGGAAATTATTGTAGGTTTTTTTGTTTTGTTTTGTTTGTTTTTGTATGAATGAGAGTCACTTTATAGGGAAAAGTACTTTGTTAGTGACTCCAAAATGGACAATGTTTATTATTCTGGAAATTTTGATTGTTATTTTTGATTTTCATGTCACAATACAAGTTAGAGTATCATGTTTCTAAAGTGCTGAGGCTTGAGTATTTTGCCATAAAGTAATTAAGTACAACTGATTACACACAGAGCAGGTTACAAACTTTCTCCGTAGTCTCAGATACTCTATGTCTTGACTTTCTCTTCAGTGCCTGGGATGTCCTGATAGCCTAGGCTTACTGATCCCTTACTTAGTTTCCTCAGTTAGACAGTGTTGTTGACAGGTAGATTAACTTGTTCTGGGCTTAAAAGGATTTGTCTTTTGATTTGGAATGGGGCTCTCCTTACTTCTTGTAGGATGGTGGTTCCTGAAAGAGAGTAACTAACCAACACAAAAAGTGTACTTAATCTTCATTTGTCAAAGCTGTGGGTGCTCTGGTTCTTTGATTTACATAATAAAAAGCTAAATAAATTTCTGCAAGATTCAATTTCTACAAATTTTCTATTTTTAAGTTGTGCAAAGAAGTTTTTATAACTTAGTTGGTAAGAATAAGTAAGTAAAACAGTTCAGTGTTTATTTGAAATCTGCTGTAGAATAACATTATTTGCCTTATTCATATATTCCTTTCCCTTCCAATTTATCTATACCAATTACTGAAATATTATAAGATGGCCATGTGTAATTTTGTAATGCTAATGAAAATTCAGGAGATGGAAAGTATGTTTTAATTAGGTCCACCTTTTTTAAGAAATTTTCTTTTTTTTTTTTTAAGATTTTATTTATTTATTCGACAGAGATAGAGACAGCCAGCTAGAGAGGGAACACAAGCAGGGGTAGAGGGAGAGGAAGAACCAGGCTCATAGCNCTTAAGAAATTTTCTTAAGAACACATGTAAAGTTAATTTATACCTTAAACAAATAAGGACTAAATTCTTCTGTCTGTCTGTAAACATATGCAGTTACTAGACTTGTATTTGACTAAAAAGTGTGATCTCTTTTCTATACAGCTGCCTTATTCAGTTTCATTGACAATTCCCAAAGGTGGTCCTAGAAAGTTCAAAAGCTTTTGAGTTAAAAAAAAAAANGCCCCAAGAAATTTTCTTAAAAACACATGTAAAGTTAATTTATACCTTAAACAAATAAGGACTAAATTCTTCTGTCTGTCTGTAAACATACGCAGTTACTAGACTTGTATTTGACTAAAAAGTGTGATCTCTTTTCTATACAGCTGCCTTATTCAGTTTCATTGACAATTCCCAAAGGTGGTCCTAGAAAGTTCAAAAGCTTTTGAGTTAAAAAAAAAAAAAAAACAACTTTTGAGTTTGACACTACTGTATGCTCTTTTCTATTTGATTAATGATACGGTTCTTTTTTCTAAATGAGTTATTTTTGTCCCAGGTGATATTACTGAGTTAGTTGTGGTCATTAAATAATCACTTTTAGATGTTACTTAGGTTAGATTTCACTGTTTGGAACCAGTTTGCTGATTGCCTAATAAATGCACATTACTATACCCAACAAAACAACTTTTGAGTTTGACACTACTGTATGCTCTTTTCTATTTGATTAATGATACGATTCTTTTTTCTAAATGAGTTATTTTTGTCCCAGGTGATATTACTGAGTTAGTTGTGGTCATTAAATAATCACTTTTAGATGTTACTTAGGTTAGATTTCACTGTTTGGAACCAGTTTGCTGATTGCCTAATAAATGCACATTACTATACCCATTTCTAGGAATCAGGGGACTGTGATGGTTGATGGGTACAAAAGAAATAGAATTTTTGTTGTTTATGTTTGAGAAATATAGTTTCTTCTCCAAAGAAGTGTTTTTCCCTGATAAACTGAAATAGTATAAAAAGGGGTAACTCAGTTTAACAAGAAGAAAGTGTTTTTTCTGAAATAGTATTCTGCTTTATTACTTGTATCACTTAGGCTCTAGAAGGATATAAATGGCATACTCCACTCTGGTAATTAGGCTCGGTTAATGAATGGGCTATTTATAGTATGTGGGCAGAATTAAGGTAAATCAACAAGGCTAACAACCACCATGGGAGATCTATAGAAGATCTGCATCGGAAAGAAAAAGGAGTGATTACCAGAATCCTGAGAGAGTTGTAGCTGAAGGACCAGGTCAGAGGACCAGGCCTGAGCTGTGGGTAGAGGTAGATGTGGAGCCATTGCTAACCTGCATCTGGCAAAAAGGGAGTCAGGGGAATAACTACCACCACCTCTCTTCCCTTCCATCTTTTGGTTGGCTACTGGTGCTTTTGACTGGCCAAACCCAAGCAGGATCCAGAAGGCAAAGCATACAGGTCAGCCTCCTGGGTACAGAGCATGATGGAGAAGGATGGAGATCATATCTGGAGGAGATTCAGCACTACATTTAACATTTGACCGTAAATTTTGAGATAATACAGATGTAGCATGGTTCTTTAGTGTTATCATGAAAAAAAAAATAAGGTGAATTTGACAAGTTTATACACTTGAAATGTAAGTGGCTTAATATTAAGTTGCCAAAACAATATTGGAACTATTTTAGAATAATGTCCCAAAGACAAATAAATTGCATTTTACACCGTCAGTGGAATAGTGTGTGATCCATTAGTACATGATCCATCCTCAATTCTCATGAGTCACTGTAATTTTTAGCTTAAAAACCATAGCATGTTAGAGGTAGACTCATACCAAGCTCTTCAGATTCAGTGGGGGCAGGGATTAGGTGAAGCGGGTTAGGGTAACAGTAGCTAGGGTGAAGTGTTATAGGTACATGTTTTATACCAGTCTCCTGTAGTATTCCTAAGGTCAATAGTTTTGTTTGCCATGCCTTAATTATCATGCAGTGTTGTACAGAAAATTCGTTTCGGTTTGGCTCATGTATAAAGAGCAACAGTCTTAAATTGCATGTGGCAAAAGATAAAACATAGGGAGAAATCTTAGATTATAGAAATAAGTCAGTGCTACGTTCAAGAAAACTAGAGTAATATAATTATTTTTAGAATGTTTCTTTAATTACTGAATATATTCCTTCTGTAAGTAATTTAATTTTAGAACTTCAAATTAAATGTTACTTAGAAACCATTAATTTATAGCAGTAAATGCATATTTTACTTAGCTTTTATGTTTTTAATATGAATAATTAGCAATAATTTGATTACTGAAATATTCATAAAACGAAGCATTATCAAAGCAACATTTAAAGTAAGATTCAGGAGAAAATAATAATTCACAAAACTGTTGAATTTCCCTGCTATTTTTCTGAACAGGTTGATTCATTTGAATAGAAAAACATCGCACATATTATTTATATATTCCAAGGAATTGCATATATGTGTTATATATTAAAATATGAGGCTGCTTCTTTTTGTCTGTGGAATCTAGCAGTATAAAACCCTTTAAAATGCTTTTAAAAGCTATCAAAAGCTTAATTTTATCTTCAGAGTTAATGATAACTGTTTTTCTTTTATCTTTGACTCTAAGAGAAAACCATTAAAATTCTTTCCTAAATGATTCTATTTGATTTTTCTTTCCTTTGAGCACAAACATTTTTTTCCTCTGAAGTCAATTTCGAACATTTTACTAACTTTTTGCTTTGATTTTAATGATAAATAGCCAAATTGATGGTAAATATTTTTAAACAATCACTTTTATATGAAGTAATTTCTTGTAAACTAGTCACTGCTCTTGTCTGACTATGGGTATTGAGGATGGAACTTCCATATCCTACAGACAGAAGCATCTTCTGCTATTCTCTGACTTGGAATTCCATGTCCCTTTTTCCTTCTCCTGCTTGCTTTATGAAATTCAGATGCATTATACTTGCTAATTATAACACAACTATTAAAATGAGTAAATTAAAAGGTAATGAGATAAACCATTTGATAAAAATATCTAAGTCACCCTAATACTTCTACTTACTTTTCAAAACCCAGTTTAATCATTTCAAGTGCCACCATGCAATCCTTCTGTGACTTTTTACCCAGCTCAGTCCTTAGTCATTCATGTGTCTGTAAACATTTATTGAGAACCTCTACCTATCAGAAACAGAACAGATCTCTGGGAACTTAAAGATGAATCAGATGCAGTTTTATCTTCAAAGCCTAATGGTAGGCTTAGACATGTAAGCAAATAGTTATAGAACCATGTTTTCAAAGCCCTAACAGAGCATGAATGAGGAGCAGAGAGAGAACATAAGGACTGTGGAGTGGTGAAATAAGAGATCAACTCTATCTGGGGAATCTAGGAAGGAGTATTCCAAAAAATTCAAAATGAATCTGAAGGGTGAATAGGAATTTTCCACACAGAAACAGGTATGGCATGCATCCCAGGCACAGAAAATCAAACTCCTGTGTAAAATGTGGAGGAGTTGGGCCTCTTTGAAGAATGGAATTTAAATTGGGCGAAAGGGCATGCTATGAGGTGGGGAATAGTGGGAGATTGAGACTGAAGATGTAGGGTGTGTAGAGTATCGTCTATAGGATATGGGGATAGGGAGAGAGGATTATCTTCTATGATTATCTTTGTTCCTGATCTCTTCCTCCATCATTTAATCTCCCAAAATTCCCATAAAAACTATATCTCTGAAGCTGTGGGAAAAGCAATGTAATGATCACTAGTGAAATTAATAGAAATTTCCTTAACTCTTATGTAGGTATCTGATAAATCTAGAGTTTCACAGTTGATGGATTAGAGTAGGACTATCTCTCCATGAATCATACTATTCAGTCTACATTAAGTTTTAAAATGGAGATAATAAAACACATCTCACTGGTCTGTTGTGAGGATCAAATAAGATAATATATTTTTAAGTCTTCAGTAACTGGCAAAGTGCTATCTACAATGGTATTTTACTTAAAGTGTTCCTGGTGGTGGTGCCTGGTTGACTCAATCGTTAAGCATCTGCCTTTGGCTCAGGTCATGATCCCAGTGTCCTGGGATCGAGACCCGCATCAAGTCCCGCATCATTCTCCCTGCTCAGCGGGAAGCCTGCTTCTCCTTCTCCCACTCCCCCTGCTTGTATTCCCTCTCTTGCTGTGTCTCTCTGTCAAATAAATAAGATCTTTAAAAAAATAAAATAAAGTGGCCATGGATCCCAACCTTCTCCCACTTGCCATAAAATTAATTTTTCTTTTCTGTAACTAAGACCTTTTCAGTTCTTTTTTTTTCTTTTCTTCTTCTTCTTCTTCTCCTTCTTCTTCATCTTCTCCTCTTTCTCCTCCTCTATCTATCATCTATCTATCTATCTATCATCTATCTATCTATCTATCATCTATCTATCTATCTATCATCTATCTATCATCTATCTATCTATCTATCATCTATCTATCTATCTATCATCTTTCTATCTATCTATCATCTATCTATCATCTATCATCTATCTATCATCTATCTATCTATCTATCATCTATCTATCATCTATCATCTATCTATCATCTATCTATCTATCTATCTATCATCTATCTATCTATCTATCTATCTATCATTTTGCTAGGAAGGAAGTTGTCATGGGCTCTCTGCAAACAGATTCTGAGGTGGAAAGTCAAGTATATTGGGGGAAAATTGGCCTATGAGGGAAGGCTTTCTGGAGATACCCTTACAAGAAAGTGAAAAAGTCCCTTTAGAATTGTTTCCAATGAGGAAATAGGGCCAAGCCTTGGTCCCTGCATCAGTCAGTCATTGACTGGGTGCCACCAGGCATGAGGTAGTTCCCAGCGAAGGGCATCCTGAGTGAGCAGGCAGCTACTCACCATTAATAACAGATAGCTCCAGCAACTAGGGCTTGGGTGTCTCTGATTCATAGAGGGGCTCTCGTCAGGGCATCACAGCACCCACCATACGTTCCCTTCCCCTGAGTGATTACAATATGAAATCTGAGGTGTGAGCCATCCTTTCCTATGAAAAGATAAGGCTTCCAGTGGGAAGGGGCTTGGGGTATCCCCCACTGGAAAAGCAGCAAGACTCTAACCGTGAAGTTCTTTTATGCTAATACAATCAAGGTTTCCCAGAAGATGTTCAATGTCAAGTTGCCTCCTCACTACACACTTTTTATTTTTATTTTTGCTTTATTTATCTGAGTCCCAACCCAAAATGGCGATTTTAATTGCAGAAAAATTGTTTTTTCATTTATGTAAACTCATTGTCCTATATAATTAATGATGATTTAAATTTATGTTCTATTTTTTACATGAGAAAATTAGCTTAAGCAATAAGTGTAACATAATTCAGAATTCAAAAAAATAGTTGTATGTACACTTACATATATACACATAGAAGAAAAGCTGGCAAGTTACACACTGAAATAGTAATGATTATTCTTGTATGGTAAAATTATTAATGATTTGAATTTTTTCTTTTTTATTAAAGTATTTTAGATGTGAGAACTGATTCTTTAAAGAAGTTCACACAGGTATTATGTTGTTAAGGTCTACACTACAACTTGATTATCACAGGTCCAAAGCCAGTGCTTTTTCCAGAAGGACCATGTCCTTCTTTCCTCCAACTGTCGTGCATCACAGTAATTGCTATGCTTATTTATTTTAACAATTAACTATATTTTTCATACATATATGATCTCCTTGGTTTGTTTTATATGTAGTATAGTTATCTTTTCCCTACTTAAAGAATTAAAAGGAAAGGAGTCTATGATTATAGCAGTCAGCAGAAAACTATTCAGGAAAGAATATTCATTAAATTCCACTGACTCTTTTTCAAGTAAATTGCTCAGATGTAAGCGTACAGGAAAGTATAAAGTTAAGTTTTTCTAAGAGCCATAAGGTATATTTCCTATATTAGAATATTTTGAGTATTATATCTTGCCCATAATATAGCAAAATTAAAGAACTTAAGAATCTCTACTTAGTAACATTTTCTGTATAAGTTTTATGTTACCTTAATATGTCTTATACTGACATCATAATTTTATACTAAAATGATGTTTTATTTTCAAGTAGCTATGTATATTAGACTACAGCAGTGTGTGAGAAATTCGGTTAATCAACTTATTTAATTTTCCTTTAAGGACTGTGCTTGAGGAAATATTTCTCAATGAAATCCAAGATAGTTCATCCAGGACAATATAAAATAATAGGATTTCTATAAAATAATTTGAGGGCATAGTTTATAATATGCTCAATAATGTCTCATTGAGAGTTCAAGGATTGGTGATAACATAGTAGCACATTGAACACAAAAGAAGTGGATCTTTTCTTTACCTTTGAATACCTATGAGCATAAACAATTTTCTGTAGTCATAAATAGAAAAATATCCACTTTGTAGTAAATATAATCAGGACCCTAAGGAGAAGACCATGAGTTTTCTGGGCATTTTGAAACTTTAAGAGGAAAAGCCAAAGAGGTTTTAGTTAGTTTTTGAGGTGATAGCAGAAAAAGTGAGCAGTCTTTAAGAAGGCATAGTACTGAAGTATGTGGAATACCAGGGAAATGGTTCCAGGTGAGGGAACAACGTGACCAAAGACAGCAATGTGGAATTGAACCCTGGCTTCTTTGGTTGGCAAGGATACTGGTCTAATAACTGAAGGCAGTACAGTTGGGAAGTAAGGTTAGATAATGGCATGGGGCCAGATCACAGAGAACTTGAACACCAAACAGAGGAATGTAGTGAAGAGGATGGGAAGCATTGGTCATTCAAAACACCAAACAGAAGAGATGAGATTCAGAGTAATGAAACAGACAGGAAGCTTTGATGGTTCAGTGTAGCTTGTGGGGAAACATCACAAAGTGAGCAGACAATGTTGTGATGATTGGTACCATCTACACCATGCAATTAGTCCTGCAGTAAAACCAGCTAGGTTTTGGTACCATAAAATTACAATTAAAGGATCAGGATTAGGCTGGTGATTACAAAAATTAAGAAAGAATGTATACGAGACCTAAAAAATTCAAGACATTTTTTTTCACTGACCAGACATAGGGTATAAATCTCCATTTATAACATAACTTTTAATTTACTTTGAATCTCTTCTAACTTCCGTAAAGCACAAAGAATTTAGATTCAGAAGGACTGGAACTTTAGTGACAGTATATTATAGAGATGAGGAAACTGAATTTTTAAAGAGGTGAACTGGATGGCCCAGGGATCTGCAGATATACTGGTAAGACCCTGAATTTGGTGTCAGGGAGGCCTGGTTTCAACCTTGGACTCTGCTACTCTTTGGTTTTGTGACCTTGGGCAAGTCTTTTAATCTCTAAAAATCTAGGTTTTCTCTTCTGCAACAAGTAGGGATAGTAGCGCTCACTCTGCCTAGTGCAGCCTTATATGACTGATAAAATCAAGATTTTCTCTGAAGGTACTACAGAAGGTATCCACAGGAAGATTTAGAATTCAGGTCTCCAGCTATTGTGGCCAGTTTGTGAATCCTTTTTGCCTGTTTCTCTTTTGTTCATGAATGCTCAAAGTTTGTTCTCTGAAATCTGATGCATGACCATGACACATTCTTCATGGGGAAGAGATCTCAGAAAAACTATACATCTAGATCCAGTGTTCTGACAGACCTCCATCACAATTCCTGGAAATATTTTCAGAGGTTCATATGTCTATTTGGGTCTGAGGTAAAACTTTTGATGTTCTCTAAGGCTCGCTCTTCCAAATCACACCTGTTATCATGAAAAGTTTATTGGGTGATTTTATATTTTATTGCACCAAAATGAAAAGTTCCATATCATTTCAATGGCCCTAGAGATTTCCTTTTGGTATCCTAGCTAAAATAATGAATATACACTAAATAGAAAAGAGTCAAGGGGTAAGAAAACGAGGCTTTGAAAATGTATGGTTATTGTTATAAAGCAGTATATTCTTTTTGGGAAATGACAATCACGTATACCTAGTTTAATCAGAGAAATGACTACTGCCTGGGCTGGAGATAACCAAAAATGTCGCCTGCTAGAAATAAAATTGGTCCCACGGCCTAAGGGAAAGTTAAAAAGCAGGTGATTCTAGATATGAGTTTATAAAGATGCTGAGGAAAGGAATAAAGCAGGCCATAATGCTTGTTCTCTTGTATGACACAGGTTAGTGTCATATTCTTTTTTGGCTAAAGTTACATGCTTTATAACTGATACTTCCAGTAGCCAAATTTTTATCATATTAACTTCTACTCTAGATATTTTATCTCTTTGCTCTTATTGAAAGTGGGACCTTTAGACTTTTTGACTAGTTATTGTTTTTTTATAGTGAATTTTTTTCATATTTACTTTGTATCTAGGATCCTCACTTAATTTTTTCATTAATTATTAAGATTTTGAAGCTGGAGTTTCTAAAGATTTTTAAGTAGACAACCATATTGTCCTGTATTCTAGCATATATCTTTCATTATTTCTTCTCTTTTTTTCCCATAGAGGGGCACATTTTATTTCATTCATGAGAGTTCACAGAAAAAATATGAGTAAGGTAGTCCTTGTAGGCATGCCATTCTTATGGCTGGCCTCAATGAGAATGTCTTCACTATATCACTGTTCTATGATGTTGGCTATTAGTTGATCATATATCTTTCTAAATAGCCTCTGGTTTTATCAAATAACATTCTGACAGTTGTTAAAGAGTTTTCTTTTTTGACTTACTAGTATTTTATTAATGACATCAAAATAGTTATGTTAATATGATTATATTAATAAATTTCCCCATGTTAGCATCCATTCCACAGGACTTGGGCATACTTGAACACCATTTCTAGAATAGCATTCTCTTTTGGCTTACTTGCTATTTTTCTCCCCTCTCCCTCTCAGTCTCCTTTGCTGGCTTCTTCTCTCTAATCTTTTAATGTTCAAGTACCCCAAAGAAATCTTTGATTTCTTTCTACCCTTGAGATTGTATGTCTCATATCTTCAATTACTATCTGTATGCTGAAGACTTACATATTTATATCTCTGTTCTGACTCTTTCCNTCTCCCTCTCAGTCTCCTTTGCTGGCTTCTTCTCTATAATCTTTTAATGTTCAAGTACCCCAAAGAAATCTTTGATTTCTTTCTACCCTTGAGATTGTCATGTCTCATATCTTCAATTACTATCTGTATGCTGAAGACTTACATATTTATATCTCTGTTCTGACTCTTTCCCAAGCTCCAAACATGTTTATCTAGCTGGCTACTTGATGTCTCCTTTTGGATATATGAATTCCTTTTAAATACAATATATTAGAACATTTCTTGGGGGTGTCTGTGTGGCTCAGTCATTAAGCATCTGCCTTTGGCTCAGGGTGTGATCCCAGAGTCCTGGGATTGAGCCTTGCATTGGGCTCCTCCACTAGGAGCCTGCTTCTTCCTCTCCCACTCCCTCTGCTTGTGTTCCCTCTCTCACTTGGCTGTCTCTCTCTCTGTCAAATAAATAAATAAAATCTTTAAAAAAATAAATAAATTCTTGATCTTTTCCTTCAACATCGCTCAATTGACAGCCTTCCCAGTTGCAGTTGATGGCAGCTTCATCTTAACAGTTGTTGAATATAAAAACTCTGGAGTCATCATTGCCTCCTCTCCCTTCAATATATCAGAATTCCTGATGTCTGTATTTTCAAAATATATTCAGACACCAGCCACTTCTTACTACTTCCATAGATACCATACTGGTCTAAACTATTCACTTGCCTGGAACACACTATATTCTCCTGCTTTCCCTGATCCCACCCTTTTCCTCTCAGCACAGCTGCTAAGAGTGATTATTTTACAATGTAGACCATCTATGTTATTGCTTTGCTCAAAACCCCCAGGTCTCCCTATTTCATGTAGAGTAAAGGTATCCTTACAAGACCTTGTGCCATTATTTCTCTGACTCCATCCCTACTCCTCCCATACCCACTCTGCACCATCCCCACTAGCCTCTTTATTGTTCTTTGAACATGTCAAGTGTAATCTGGCCATAAGGGCCTTTGCTTTGGTTATATCCTTTGCCTAGAATGCTATTCCTCAAAGTATCCATAAGCCTGACTCCCGTATCTTCATGTTTTTGTTCAAATGCTATCAACTCAATGGATATCTATTCCTGACCTTCTTATTTAAAATTGCAACCGACTCCCTGTTTTCATCATCCCTGATCCTCTTAACCTGCTCTGGTTTTTCTTTTCCTATCTCATTTGTCACTCTCTAATTTATTTATGCTACCAATTGTTTATTGTCTTTATTTCCTGCTATAAAGTACTTCTATGAGGCAGCGATCTTTGTTTTGTTTGTTGATATATCACAAGTACTGAGAATTATCATTTGTATTATAGATGCTTAATAAACATTCAACATTGTTGAATAAATTAACAGATGCATTAAATCCTACTTAATTATGTGAGATACTTCCTTTATTACAGGATATGAAATACTTTTTGCTTAGGATTTTTGAATTTTTTGAAGTCACATTAGTAAGAATATTATTTTGATATATATTTTTTTCTTTTTTGGTCATATATTAGTCTGCTTTTAGTATCAGGATTATGATAGATTTTAAAAACAACAAGTTTTTAAGATTTCCCTACACTGGAAGCATTGAAGTAGCATAAAAATGATCTGTATTTTGAAGAAATAATTCTGCCATAAAACTGACATTTGCTTTCTCTTTGGGCAACTTATTCAATTTCTTTCATCTTTGTTTTTAAAGATTATTTATTCGTTTATTTATTTAAGAGAGAGAGAGTGCACACATGCACATGTGTGCACAAGCAGGGGGAGGGGGAGAGGGAGAGAGAGAATCTGGAGCAGACTCCCTGCTGAACTTGGAGCCTGACGCAGGGCTGGATCCCAGGACCCTGAGATCATGACTTGAATTGAAATCAAGTCAGCCACTTAGCCAACTGAGCCACCCAGGTGCTCTCTTTCATCTTTCTTTAGAAAACAATTTTCATCAGTAATTCTTATTTTATTTTTTAAGATTTATTTATTTATTTGGGGGGGAGGGGCTGAGGGAGAGGGAGAGATAAACTCAAGCAGACTCCATGATGAGCGCAGAGCCCTAATCGGTGCTGGATCACATGACTCTGAGGTCCTGATTTGAGCTGAAACCAAGAGTTGGATGCATAACTGACTGTGCCACCCAGGCATCCCAATAACTCTTCTTTTAATGTTAGCATAGCATTTTTTCATATTTTTTTTAAAAAACTCTCTATTTCTGAAGTTATGTCTTTCTTATCCCTCATGTTGTGTATTTGTGTTATTGTTTTTGATGAACTCAGAGCTTATTTGCCTAGCTTTTAATTGGATTTATGAAGAATAACAAAGGTTACAACTCCTGGTTTCTTTTGAATATAATTTGTTCCAATGTCTGAACGTAGTATTTTTCTAGTTGAAATTATTACAATAACCAGAAAGTAGTTTAAAACATTTTTTTAAAGATTTTATTTATTTATTTGGGAGGGAGAGCATAGAGGGAGAGGGACAGGGAGAAGCAGACTCCCCTCTAAGCAAAAAGCCCGATGTGGGACTTGATCCCAGGACCCTGAGATCATAACCCAAGCCGAAGGCAGATGTTTAACTGACTGAGCCACCTAGGTGACCTAACGTGTAAAATGTTTTACATCATGAATGAAAAATAAATGTCAGCTTTTATGATATTTACAGATTTTTAGTGTTGGGAGGACCTCTAGAAATTACCTTGGACCTGTGGTCTCAGATTTAGAGTGTGTGTGTGTGTGTGTGTGTGTGTGTGTGTGTGTGTGTTTAAACTAAGGCTCTAAGTAAGTGATTTACCCAATAAAGCACTTATTGTTGCAGCTAACATTTAAAAAGAGGACATTTTCATTTGTTTGTGAGTTACAACTTTTTTTTTTAAATTAAGCATTCATCAAAATGTTATATAGATAAAATGATGATGCACAATGCCACATTTTAGCAGATGGCTCTTTTTGACATAGTGTTTTAGAAAAGTAACATGATGACAACTCTGCATTTGCTAGAACAGACAGACATTTTGCAAGATGTTATGGCTGCTTATATTTAAAAAGCCCAGAGAACTAGGGCTGGGAATTCTGACATCAGTCAGTTTGCCAGCCTAATTCCTCAAATAAATATTCTCTGCCATGGCTGAGGACATTTAGCAATGTCTGAAGACATTTTTGGTTGTCACAGCTGGGTGGGGAGAGGTGGTGTTTGCTACTGACAAAGTAGTGAGTAGAGGCCAGGGATGCTGCTACAAGTGCAAGAATGCATTGGGCAGCCTTCAACAATAGAGAATTATCTAGCCCCAAATATCAGTAATGCCAAGGTTGAGAAAACTCAACCAAAGGTGATGTCTCTCAAATTGATTGTGCCAGTCCTGCACTTAAAGTTGCTCATAATCACTTCAAAATGAGCATTACATACATTTGGAATGTAACATTTCTGAAGATGTGTTCTATGAAATATGAGTCCTTTCAGGTATTCTGTGAGAAAAGAGTAAAATGTGCTTGAGAAACAGTGTGAATTATATTGTCCTTTTGAAGATTCACAGTGAAAAACCAGCATCTGAAAGGCTCTGATATGTCCTGCAGTAAAAATCCACTTAACTTTGCTTATTCCAGAATATTCTACCTTTGTTATATCATGTAACATTTTGACATAGCCTCTATAAATATTCCTGAAAAGAGGCTTCAAGAAATGCTGTCACTATGCTTTATGGTTGTCAAAGCCCTTTTATATTTGATCTCATTGGATTCTATCAATCATTCCTTAAGATAAAATTCTAAAATAACCTCAGCATTTCTCCCAAATAATTTTTTGTTCTAACTTATTCTTCTTCATTTATTTCCTAGAGCCAGTAAAGATTTTCTGTCAATTAAGATGAATTTATTGATTTTCCTTTTACAAAAATAGACTATTCTGTTAGAAAATATATAAAATGTAAGTAAATAAAGAAATCCTCATAACTCCTCCAATTGTTAGCACATTTTAATATTTTCACATTTTCTTCCTGTCAATATATTTAAAAATAATAAAGTAACACTAGGGGCACCTGGGTGACATAGTCGGTTAAGTGTCTGACTCTTGGTTTCAGCTCAGGTTGTGATCTCAGGGTTGTGGATGGAGCCCTGTGCAGGGCTCTGCACTCAGTGCAGTCTGCTTGGGACTCTCTCCCTCTCCCCTTGCCCCTCCCACTCATGCTCTCTCTCTCTTTAACAAATAAATCTTTAAGAAAAATAAAATAAAATAGTATTATATATTCTTTTTATTAACTTGGATTCTTTTCAGTTCATATCTTTAACATTCTAGCATTTTTAATACTATTATTGCAGTAGCATGAGAACAGAAATGACTACAGGTATCGCCTACTTTTCAAAACTTTAGGATAGGCCAGTTTACTTTTGCAAAAGACCTGCATCAATACCTGTTTTCACTAACTGAAGGAAATCCAAAGAGATTTTGCTTTTGCAATAAAAGACAAAAGGCAAAAATAGCATTCAGCATTTGTTTTGCAGTGAGCCATTACAGAGGCAGAGTGTGTCTAGAGCAGTGAGAGGCACCACCAAGCCCTTTCTAGGTCAACTACACTCACCATCTCAGCATCAAGCCTCTGTAGCTTTGAACTGTGATTGCGAGTGTCTGTGCTTTATCTTCATTTGTTTTGTGCATCTGTTAGCAAGATATGTCCTAAGGTATCAGAAAAACCTAAGAGAGGTTATTTTTGGGTATTGAAACACTCAAAATATTTCCATATATTAATGGTAATTGTTTCTTTACTTTATACCATTTCAGCTTATGAAAGTTTTTGTAGAAATATTCTATTTTCAGATGGTAGGGGAAAACTGTATTCAAGTACTAGCTGGAAAACTGATTGGTGTTTCATTACATGGCAATGTGATGTTTTATTTAAGAAGTCCCCTATTAGTGGAAAACTACTAATTTCCTTTTATTTTTGGGTAATTTCAGAATAAGCTAATGAACCACTTTCTACATGTATCTTATACACATTCTTAATAGTTTCTTCAGGAAAGTTGCTAGAAGTGGAATCATTGTATTAATAGGTAGGGAAAGATGTAGGTTCAGGGGTATGGTAATAGTGGCAATGGATGTGTATTTAAGGATTTGGTGCTGAAAGGCTGCCATTTAGAAAGGCTGTGCAACTTTACATTCTCAACAGAAGTACATAAGAGTGACATTAGGTATTGTCTCATTTTATGAGCAGAGTGTGAGATCTAGCCCATTAACAGGTTAAGTGTACAATACATTATCATACTGTATTCTTATATTGCTTGGATTTGTCTCTTTCTTTTCATTTTCCGCGCTAGGCCCAATCTCTTATTTTTTGGCTTTCTGGTCGTCATACTGTTTTGCCCACCTCCATTTCTTTGCTCATGCAAGCTCAACTCAAATGCTTATTTCTCTAAAAAGCCTTCCTATGTCAATTAGCATCAAATTCCACACTTCACAGTTTATCTTGACTTTATGTTGTCTTTAATTGCATCATATGTCTTTGCTGTTTGACCAGCTTATTAGCACTACTAGAGCCCAGGTCCAAAGAATCATTATGTCTCAGTCACTGTGCTGGTCCCAGGATGCAGGAATAAAGCAAACAGCTCTTGCTGTCAAGCTGCAACAGTTTGTAGAGAAGATAAAATAAGCAGCCTATGAAAAGCACTGTAACAGCAGTAAATAGGGTACCACAAGAATATGGACTGGGGACTGGGGATTTGATGCTAGGGAAGACATCCTGGAAAGAGATCCTCAAGGGGGGTTTTGAAGGATGAATAGGTGTCCTGAGTAGTGAAGGATAAGTAGGTGAAGACATAGGAAAGTCTGCATATTGTAAGCATATATGTACATTTGTGCATCTATAACATGTCAGGGAAAGAACTTGAAATGTACATGGAGGAGTAGCAAGAAATGAGCCTGGAGATGTTAGAAGAAAGAGAACAAAGCCTAAGGGCTATATGGTTGCTGCTAAGGCATTTGGGCTTCATCCTGATGATACCAAGAGTGTGGAGGGTGGATTGACTGAGGCAAGCATGCTGGGAAGCCATGTTTATAATTCTTAGCATGCCTGCGGTAAGTGAGGGGCTGGTCCCAAACGTGTGTGTGTGTGTTTCTGATTTCTTAAGGATTCTGGACATGTCATTTAATTCCTTGGGCATCCTATTTGATTAGATGATTATGTTCAAAATTATTCTCCTAATACAGGACTTAAAATAATGGGAATGGGAATGGGACATATTATTTAGTGAAAATGTCTGAAATAATAGAGAAGTTATAGTTTTTCACCTCCTGTTTGACTTGTGTACATTTTTTATACACATGTGTCCTGCTACTTCTATCTCAAGCTCATATAATGTGGTTGTGATATGTAGGCTGATTTATTTAATCATTTTAGTTGCCTTCTTACTTAATTATACACAGTGGAGAGATGAATAGAGTTAGGTAGACAAGAAAGACCTCATTGAGATAAATCATATTTTTGTCAGGAAATGAAAATCATTTTTATTCTACCGAGAGAAAAGGAAGTTTTGTTTATGATATGATTTAATTTTTAGAAATTTAATTATAGCTTTTAATATAAAGCTTTGAATTCTGAAAACATAATAGTAATAACAATAGACACCACTGAGTTCATTTTCTTGCATAGAGATTTCTACTCAATTTAAGAACTCATTGTTTAACAACTAAGCTTAAATCACAAATATTTGCTACCTTACTCATATTTCGACCAGATAAAAGCCTTTGCTATTTTATAGTGATAGCTTGTTTTTTGTGTAGACTTAAGATGCCGATAGCAACTTTTCACACTTTGCCAGCTAGCTTTACCTAATTGAAGAATAATTAACTACACTGACAAAGAGTAATCAGTGACTGGAATTACTCAGGAGAAAAAAATTCTTTAAATTCAAATCGTTGTATTATAATTACAAGCAACTCGTATTAACTTTTTTCAAAGAACCTTATTTAAAAGCCTTAAGCATTCTTGTCATCATCAGGATGTAGTTTCTTCTCACATTATGGATGGGGAATCTGAAGTTAAATGACTTGCTCAGAGTCAAAGGAAATGGTTATGTGAGACCTGGTATTGACAAAAAGTATTATTTCTTAGAAAAGCTTCTAGGGCTTTACTCAGACCACTGGTCCAGATCTGCCCCACCTTCCAGCAGTGAGACCATTGTCTATAGCCCATATATGCTGTCTAGGGCAATCAGGTGAATTTCAAAGGATCTCTTCTTTGGTGATCAATCTCAAGACTCTTTGAAGCAATTGATACTCTGACAAAATCTGAATGATAGGTCACCCCATGTGTTTGAGGGAGAGATTGTGAAGTGCTTCTCATTTGTCATATAAATATTTGAGATGGTACCAAATGTCACCTCAAGGGTAACTATACTTACAAACTTATAAAGTAGGGATTGATATCTGACATAAGTATCAAAAAGGAAGAAGACCTGTAGTTATCTACTGACATTTAAACATGCGAGACACTCAATGATTCATATTTCCCTAGGGAACTACGGTGGTTCATTGGCAGGAATGTGCTTTCTGCCTATAAATAGGCATATTAGTATATCATTTAGTTTTATTAAGATAAGATTAATTTTAATAAGATAAGATAAATTAAGATAATTTCCATTCATCAATTTATTTTGGAGTATGTAGCATTTCATTTACCTTGTATTCTTTGCTACCCCCAAGAACTCATACAGAAAGATGGTTCTTTTTTTTTCTGTATATTTTGGAAATATGGTTGTATATGGAGAAAAATGAACCATTTAATGCTTCAGTTACATTAATAATTATTACCAGCAGAGTCTAACCTGGCAACTCTGACAGTAACAGTCTACAGCAAGAATCTATGTCTTAGATGAAATGTGCAAGTCTACCTCTCATATCCCTAATGATCCTTGCATGACTAATACATAGTGACATTTACGAAGCACTCATCTAAAACCGTTCATATTCATTTTGAAAATATTCATCTGTGGCATATTCACCAGCAAGAAATGCGGCTGAAAAATCATTAACCCCTTCTTCATTGGTGTTATAAAACGCTATAGGATTTGTGCTTTCTGATCATACTCTGCTAATATGACCAACCCAATACTGTACAGTAGATTAAGGTGTTTAAAACATAATCAAAGACATTATTAGAGATGTGATCTATAAAATTATAAGAAGCATTTGGGAGGCCTGTAAAATGTGGATCTCAGAGTATAAACCAGTATGATGGGAAGCAGCCTAAGGAGGACTTTGAGAAAAGTGATTAGAATAATAAAGTGAAGGCACCGAGATGAAAGGAGTTTATGGAACTAATTGGGTTACTCTCTGGTACAGTTTATTACAGAATGACTGAAAATGTCTAAAGTGTTTGTATGTATTAATATGGAAGCCATGGGTCTCAGCTATGACAGTCTTCAGATTATTTTAAGATAGTATATTTGGAAAGATAATGTGAGTAAAATTGTTCCATTTGACTTCATTTATTTTGCTAATAGTGATTCCCTTTTTAAAATTTTCAAATCTATTAAGTAGAGTTTGTCTTATCTTTCCTTCTCTTGCTCTCATTTTATATAGAATATCTTTACCTACTTGATTCTATTTTTAACTCTCCATCTTGAACCCCAGGATTGCAAAGAGAGGAGTAGAGGAGTAAGTACTCAATAAGGTACCTTGGCTGTGTTCACCTCTAGGTGAAGAAATTTCCAACATCTCTGTCAGATGTGACTAGCCTCCTTTTCGATGGGAAAGAAGCTCATTACTTATCGGAATAGCCCACTACATTTTTTCCCCGTCAATTAATTGTTGCAGTGTTTTCCTACATATTTATGAAATTTCTATCTCCTACTTCCAAGCAAATTTAGTGACCTATTCAAACACTCCTTCATGTCATGTTTCTGCTCAGTGCACATCTCAATTTTTAAATCAGAGTACCATTATTTTAGTATATTTACCTCCCTCATCTGTCCTTGATTTTCCTAATTCCAGTCCTGGCTCTATGCTTAGGGAAGTTTAGAAAGTCAACAAGCATTTGTTGAGCAGATCAGTGGATATCCTATTTTGCTGCCTGATCAGGATTGTTTCTACTGCTAGCCCCTTGCCTCTAGCTGGATCTGGATTGAGCTTAACTCCTACGTGTGCCTGTGACCTGCCTAAACTATACCCTATACTAGAAACATTCCTTCAGTCAGGTTTCTAATGGCTTGTCCTGTCCCATTTAGAGTATGATGGCATCTACAGAAGTTTAAATGCCAGCTGATCAGAGAGAACACCTTCCAGCCCCAGCTTTAGGCCCTGTAAGAGTCTGACATTCTACATATACATTTTCAGGACCATTTGAAGAAGGCTATTGAAATATCAGAAGATATTTCCATTTTTCATATTTTTGTGTTTATTGTGTATATTTTTAAGTTATGTATTTTCCAATATCCATTTTTCATTTCTTTTAAAAAATATTCTCTATTTGTTAATTACTAGGCCCATACCAAAGCATATGACATAGTGGGCTGCATTTTAATGGACTTTTCAGACATTGAGACATTGAGGCTATAAAATAAAAATGTGTTTTTCTTGGAGAATGTTGTCTTTAGAAAGATATCTGCAGGGGGATGTGATGATCAGTAATTACAGTCAAAAAAAACAAGAGTCAGGACAGCCTGAAGGACAGGGCACATACAGAGACAAGCCAAGTTACTAAAAACCTATACATACTCCCCCTTTTTATGATTAAAACAAAACAGGTGGGTGGGAATAAGTTAAAGCAAGAGAAAATGTGCACATGTGCCGGATGAGAAAATGTAGAAGCTTTAGTTGATATCTTAAGTAAGGTTCTGGGATTGAGGAGAGAAGATGTGGGATAAAATCTAAAAGGAAATTAAAGTGCAATTGTTAAAATCAAGAATTTAGTGCCATGAATAGAGATGGAAAGATGCAGCTGGGAGGGGGGAAGAGTGAGGAGGAAGTAAAATTAGTCACAGATGTGAGTACTTAGGGAATTCAATACTTGTTGATTTGCTGTTTGGAATGATGGTAGATTCATAGGTTGAGCAATCAGTATTAGGGTTCAGAGTTATTGAGGAAAGAAGATGATGGAGAGGAAACTCACTTTGGAACAGTGGTTTGCAACCTTGGCTGCATATTGGGATAACCTGGGAGCTATAAAAAGTACTAATGCCTGGGTTTGACCCCCAGAGACTCTAATTTAATTGGTTTGGTGTGTGCTAGTATGCTGAGTTTCAAAAGCTCTCTAGCTAATTCTAATATGTACCCACGATTGTTCTAGAATCACTGCTCTAGATTTAGAAAAGGTAAACATTAATATTTTAGGGAAACAACTGAAGAGTAAGATAAAATTCAGTGCCTTATCAGGGTTCAAAGGTAGTTGAAAGGGGAAAGAGAGCTTTCAGAGAAGGAAATAGAAGACTAGAATTAGAAGTCACTTACACTCAGCCCAGCAGGTGTTAGCATTTTTACAAAGGAAAAATAAAAAGAAAGAAGAGTGAAATAGTGAAGGGAAGTAGAATGTGGAGCTGAAAGCAGAATCATCATTCAGATATTAAGTAAGGTTTATTTAATTATTTCCTTAACAACAATTTATTTATACCTACTATACCCCTGGCACTGAGCTTGGTATTACAGATACAGCAGAAAACAATAAAGTCAGAGTTGCTGATCTCATGGAGCTAAAATTTTAGTGAAGGAAAAACAGGGAAAGAGAGAGAAAGATAGAGAAGGGGAAATTCTTGAAAGAATTGTGGTTGTAGCAAATGGCACACAGAGAGCTAACTGGAATCAAAGAGATGAGAAACAGACTTTTTGAGAGAGCATTGTATTTCAAAGAACTAAATATGTTCATGACTGATGAGACCTAGAATAATCCTTGGGTCCCCAAATCTCTGAATGTAGGGAGCAGACTCAGTGCCCAAAGGAGAGGTGGGGAAAGAGGGGAAAGGCATATGCTTCAATGACCATTTTATAAGTGGTCAAGTTGGAATATGGGAAAGGTTCCCCAGGTTCAGAGCTAAGGTCATGAAGAACAATGGACTGGGGAGCCCCTCTCCAGGAAAAGAATCTGGACCTAATCAACCAACATCCTCCAGCCCCAGGTAGGATTTCATAATTATTATGGAATGCTTACTACTTTGTCTCTTCTCATTCTCTTGCTCTCTGAATGGAGATGTTTATTGTAGTTATCCTGTCCCTTTTCAACTATTTGGAATGTTTGTGGGGAAGATAGTTTATTTTTTAGTTTTTTAGAGCCTATCACGCATGCCAAGAGGTCCTAGAAATTGAACTTGATACCATGTCCAGATGAAAAGTTGGTTAACCTCCATAGAGTCGATATGGGGCCTGTAGGAAAGATGGTGAACAGAATATTTGATGACCAGAGGGGCAGAATGTGGCAGTCATCAATGCGGGATGCCAACTATTTCTAGTTTTTCTCCTTTTTTGGTCTCTCAGATTTCATAGTTGTTGCTGCAGCATTGCCCAGCCTATCTTAACTAATTTTGGAGGTTTTTGCAGAGACCTAGTAAGATAATGGTGGTCGTAAATAGGGTAATGGTAGTAAAAATGGAGGAATATCTAATTCAAGATATACACCGAGGATAAAAAGCACATAGGAATTGCTGCCACTACTTGGATGTGAGGAGGGAAGGAAAGGAATAATCAAGGATGAGCGTCAGGTTGTTTAGTATTGATGTTTATTTTTCTTAAAGATTTATTTATTTATTTGAGAGAGAGCGTGTGAGTGGGCAAGCGCGAGTGCACAAGAGTGTGTGCCAGTGACAGCAGGGGGGAGAGAGAGAGGGAGAGGGGAAAGAGAATCAAAGCAGACTTTGCACTGAGCCTGGCCTGGGTCTCGATCCTATGACCTTGAGATCGTGACCTGAGCCGAAACTGAGTTGGACGCTCAACTGACTGCCCCACCCAGGCGTCCCAGTATTGCTGTTTATTGAGATGGGGAAGAATGAAGAAGGTGGGGGAGGTTGAGAGGACAAACACATGTTTAGCTTTGCACATTTGGAGATTGAGGTATATGTGAAATATCCAAGTAAAGATGTTAAATAGGCAGCTGGATATGTGAGCCTGGGGTTCAAAGTAAAGATTTGTGCTGGAGATCTAAGCTTCTGGGAGATAAACATATAAATAGTATTTTTAGTCAGAATGCGTAAGATCCCATAAGGCGGGGAGGGAAGTTGGGCCAGGATTGAGCATGGAGAATTGCCAATATATATAGATTTAGTGTGGGGGAAGAAGGAACCTGAAAAGGAGACTGACAAGGAGTGACCAGAGGAGTAGAAGGAGAACTCAGTGAGTGGAGACCTGCACTCGGTGGCCCGATAAAGTTAACTGTGATAAGCGTGTCTGAAAGGTTGGGATAGAGAAGTGCTCCCCAGAGCGGTGCAGGCAGAAACCAGACTGAAGTGGGTTGAAGAGCGAATGGGAGGTGAGAAAGTGGAGGCAGCACAAGTAATGCCTCTTTTGAGGAATTTGGCTATGAAGGAGAGAACGGAATATTTTCGGGTTGAGAGAGGTTTTTTTTTAATTTTTTATTTTTTTAGATCTATGATACTGCAGCATATTTGAATAAATATAGAAGTGCTTCGGTGGAGAGGAGAATTGCTAATAAGGGGGTTGGGGGGACTTGACTAAAGTAGTGACATCTGTGAGAAGGTGAGAGAAGGTGGGAACATGGGCACATAGGAGAGGTTAGGCTTTAAGAGAAGGAGCAGAGAAGGGAAAAAATGGCTGTAGATGCCGAGAATACAAAGCAGATCACTGACTTTCTTATTTTCAGAGAGTAATGAGATGAGGCCTTTATCCTCGAGTGAGGACGAAGCATGTACAAACTAGTTCTTGGTGAGTTAGAAGTTATACTGCTTGAGAAACATAGTAGGATTACGAGGGAGTAGTGAGCATCTATTTAAGTATGCAGTCGTGAATTTAAAGTGAAACCAGTCAGCCGGGTTGGGCAATTTTTCTTCAGGAATGTTTAGCTGTGTAACTGTAGGGATGGATACTCCATCTTATCCATCAGTTTGGTGGAGGGAGAAAGCAGGAAGGGAACTGAGAGTATTTGCAAGGCAGGGAATAAAATATTGGATCTTGACTATAGGGTCTGGATAGGAGGGCAGTGAACCCAGGAGGGACTGACAGAAGGTGAAGTGATGATACTATATGGTCCAGGGAAATTTTTGAAGCAGGAGTTAAAATATTCAATAAGTGATTGTGAATGAGCAGGGATTTGACAGATGATTGCGACCAGTATGGGGACTGAGTGATATATCCTGTTAGCAGGAGCTCGAAAGAGCAAGGATTTTTGTGAGCAGGAAGAAGAAAAAGCTGGGGGTAAGCGAGACTGTCAGGGTGGGATTTTAAGGTGAGAAACAGAAGAACTTTTCCTCAAGAAGGTTTTCAGAGCAGTTGGTATCCAAACAGATCTCTTTAAATTAAGAGGTCAAGAGTTTGCTGATTCCGGTGGGCACAGTTGAAGGGTTTGGGATGAGGCAGGGGTGGTGGAGTGGGGAACAGAGGTGGGAGACTGGGACAGTTTAGAGATTTTGTGGAGTGCGAAAGTGCACAATAACATATAATTGAGAAGAAAATTTAGTGGCAATGCCATTTGAGTAGAATCTTCCTCTATAGCCATCTATTTATCTGCATTCTGGTTTCACTCTTACCCTCATCATTACTTTCCTGACCCTAACTTGCCATCCATTTCTCTATTACATTCTCAGTTTTGCTCAAGGAAGAACAGTAGTTTGCCCTTCTCAGCATTTCTTACCCACACTAGATGTCACTGTTGCTTGCCTCCTAATTTCAATCCTTCCGTAGCTTATTCAGTGTGACTGTTCAGTGTGGCAGTGATTGCTCCGGGGGGGCCACCCTTTGCCTTACCCACACAAAGACACACACACTGAAGATTTAATGAGATTCTGGCGCTTATAAAACCACTGAGGTGTTAAATCGCCTAGGGTTAAACAGAGCTTCTTATGTGTATATCCTATGAAGCTTATTTAGTTTTTGTCTGCATTTAGGAATTAAAAGACTGAGAGAGAACTCAAGACGGGAATTCTTCACAGAAAACACATCTTCTTTCTGTGAAAATATGGCATTTTACACTTAAATTCAAACTTAGTTAATGAGCTGCCTCCTCACCCTCTGTTATGGGGAGCAGGAAGCCTGATGTGAAATTGCATTTAGGTACCTCGGTAATCTTGCTGTGTGGTGAAGAACTTTCCCGGGCTGAGCTTAGGTGTGCTATTACCGCATGAGGCTGGCTACTTCTGGTTTCTGATCTAGGGGCGCAGCACCAGATGGTTGGTTCCTTAGTTCAGAGAAGAGTGTGGAAGACCCCGTGAGCAAAGGAGAAGGTCCAGGCTGTTATTTGCAAAACTGGTGAAGACTGTAACCACTGTAATAACCAGAAGCATAACCAGAGGTTGCCAGTAGCTATGGAGTCACATTTTTTTCCTTCTTGACAGAATCCTACTCAAGAAATGAGAGGAACTTTCAGAAAGGGTAGTGAGGGGCAGGTGGAAGAGATCATTATCTTTTGGAGTTTCAAAAGAAGACCAAATATTTAGTCAGTTGGGTAACCAATATTTATTGCATAACTACCATGTGTAAATAGAGCTTGAAGTACTGGGGACATGCTGGTAAACAAAACTGAATTGATTCCCACTTGCATGGAGCTTAATTCCATTGGCACATGGTAGAGACAGAAATAAACATGTATATATATTTTTTCAAAACACAGCTTTGCAGAAAGTAAAATATTGTGATGGGATAGAGAGTATGTGGGTGGTGGTGACATCTAGGCTGAGACCTGAGTGATAAGACAGAATAAGAGATGATGTGGGGGAAGGAAGTGGTTTGTGCAGAGGAAAAGCCAACACCAAGGTCCCATGTCGGGAAGTCCGTTGCTTGTTCAAGGAAAGGAATGAAGGCTGGACAGGCCAGCACACAATAGGCAAGAACTGTGTTTGAAGTGAGGATGGAGAGGTAGAGATTGAAATATAGACTATGGGGCACCTTGTGGGTCACAGGTACTGGGTGTAGCTTTGTTAGTGTAGAGGTGGGTGACTGAAGGTTTTGTGAGGAGCTGTGAGGTGATTTGGTTTATGTTTGTAAAAGATCATTCAGGACATTGACTAAAGAACTGGTGGGGGCCAGAGTAGAGAGCAGGGAGATAAGTAGGAGGCAAGAGTGGTGGTGCATGGGGAGAGGCGGTGGGATGAGCCAGGCTGGTGAGGGTAAAGATTTGAGGTCCATCCTTCAACAACGGTCAGCTTTGGACCATCAACCCAACTTTCAAGTTTCTATTTGAAGTTTCGGGATGCTTTTTCATCCGTTGATTATTGATCTTAGGTGAGGAATGGGGGGAGGGTGGTCGATGGCAGCAGCAGAAGAAGAAAGAGATGAGGAACTAATCAGACAAGGGCAGGGAAGAATTCACGCAGTATTTCTCTAATCACTGCTTTCATTTCCTAAATCATTAGCATATTTCATTCTAGAACAAACTTGCTAATATTATTCTTAGGATGAAGTTGAGATTGTGTGTGTGTGTGTTTTCCCTTTCATTAAATATGACACAGGACACAACAACTATGCCAGTAGCACCAGGAGATTTGTAGGCACTTGAGGTATAGGGAAAGGACTGTCTTCTGACGAAATTCCTGAGGCCAGGGAGAGAGAGCTAATTTGAGCTACGTTAACCTTTACAACATAAATTCCAACAAATCTGTGTGTGGGAACATAGGAAGGGCTGGTGGTGGTGGTGTGCCTGTGTGTGCACACCCACACATGTAAGTCGGGACAGATGTATCACTGTATAATGCACTTTCTAGGCAAACAGGCCTCCATTTATAAACTCTTACTATCTGTTAGTACTCTACTCCCAGATTCATATCTGGTACCGTAATCAGTTATCATGTTAGCCCCATGAACTACGTGATATCAGTGTACACATTTCATTGATGAGGAAGGTGAGATCTAGAATGGGTAAAACCACATGGCTAGTAAGTAAATAGGCAAATAGGAATTGAAACCCAGATCTGCAGTTTTAGTAATTATGCTGTACTGCCTCCCAAAGTCTCTTGCTAGTTATATATTTCTAACGTGACATTTTTTACTTATATGGAGTTGGCTGTTTGTGAAATTTTATGTTTATTCTTTACAAAGAAAGCTTTTTTAAGAGCAAGAAGTACATTTCTATTATTTTTAGTAACCAATCCTTTCTTGTACTTATCACAATATTAATCTTTAATAACTCTAACTACCCTAATCTATCTCTTAAGCAATATTTTTATCTGGCGAATCCATAGAATTATGAGGCTTTTCACTATACAAACAGATACGTGGAAAACTGGGTATACCTCCATCAACTATTCTTTTCATTCGTAACTATTCTTCTTTTCATAGTAGAACAATGCAACATATTGCAACAGTGCTGGCAACACTGAACAGTAAAATAATCCTCTGTGTATCGGTGAGGGTTCTGTGTTGCAAGCATTAGAAGCTGCCTCTCCTTAACTTCGGCAAAAAGAAATTTGCTGGCAGGCTATCAGGAAGCTCGCTTGTTTGCTGAGAAGCCTAGAGACTTTGTAACCTGGCAGGAATGCAGGCAGGTTCAGCTGCAAGAACCACAGCCCAGGTCAAGTAGCAGGAATGGCCCGGTGAGGACACGCCTCTCAGCCTCTGTGGCTACCACACCTCCCCTGCCACTACCTTGGACATCGGATTCTGCAGCTGGCACTGGGAGATGCTTCTTGGAATGAATTCCAAACTCTCTGCTTCTTTCTGTTACTCGCCTACAACAAAGGGGCAGGCAGGATCATCAGATTGACTAAGCCTGGGTCACTTGCCCTACCTGTCAGCGGCAGGGAGAGGTAGCCTGTGACACACAGATTTTCAGAGAGAGAGATGAAGCCTTACTTTTCACCAGGTAGGAAAGGATTTCAGATGCTGGGCAATTAAAGGAATGGCACGTGTCTATTAAACTATAAAAATAACATATTTTTAGGCATTAAGTGCTCATATAGAATTTTTCAGGTTTCTTGAAAAGGCAACATAATTCTGGAAAGAAACTACTTTCCCATAGTATAGACTTCAATTATCTCAAAATAGCTACTGAGCTGGGGAGGGGTCACTTACTCTGCATTTGCATACAGATGATCTTGCCAGCCATTTGGTTCTGTGTTGAGAATTCCAATATGACATTCGGCAGTTATTGGAACAAAGACTGAGTTTGCGTCTTCCTTCCATTTATTTCATTTATCTCTGATAGGCTTTGTGGGAACAGTTTGTCTCTAATCCAAGCCATCAGAAAGGCTTTTACACGTTCCTTCTGGCGATGTCTGATTTTCAGTGTTCTTGGGGTAATCAGTTGGCATTTTTTTTTTTAATTGAGCTCATTCAAAAGCAACTCCTCCCCTCAAAGGAATGTTATGTTTTTGAATTTTATTGTTTTGCTCAGAGATTAAGCATTTGTATCACCATATATAAAATGTACCCTGCCAACCTATTAGTACCACAATAAAACTGATGTGGCAGTGTTTTAATCGCACAGTAGTTTTAGTGTTTACTCGCCTAGCTTTTTAAAAGCAAAGTGACCAGAGGACATGCAAAAGGCCATGTGAGATCTTTAATGTAGCATGTTGCCTTTCATTATGCTGCAGTTTTATTTTGATGTGGTAGAAGCCTAGTTGAATCGGATCTATTAAAAATGAATAAAACAGCGTTATTACAATACAAAGTAAAATTAACAGTGCTCAATGTTATGGAAACTGCAACTGTCAGCACAAGGCATTATAGGAACTGTAATAGAATTAAAAATAATAATAATAAAAAAATCTACTCAAAGCAACCAAGCATTAATCTTGTCCTAACAGGACAGTGGGATTTGATTCATAAATCACTTATGCCTCACTCAATTGCAAAATCTATGAAATTTATGTGATCCTAAAAAAAATAGATTAATATCCAAAACTCCTCAGTCTTTTTTCCTTCAACATGTACATAACAACCTAAAATTCATTTTTGTAGTTTGTGAAGAATATTGTACAAGGAACCCAAAGAGTCCACCTCAAATAGATCTTCTCTGGAAAAGGATCAAAGTTTAGTACAAATTAGAGGGAAACAAAAAATACAGGATTAATGTACACAAAGAAGTGAATATAAAATTCAAGTAAAGAAATTCTTGGCTGTGTATATTTCAGAAAAAGTGTTTTCATTGGAAAAGAAGTAAAAAAAAGAGTGTTAAATATTTTACTCTTTCTGCATATACTAATTAGTTATTGATTCTTGGCTTTATACTAACTCTCCTATTTTAGTACTTTGCACATGCCAGACATTGTGCTGAGCATTTTGTATACCTTATCCAGTTTATTTCTCAGTAGCTCCATAAGGTACGCATCATTAGCTCCATTTTGGAGTAAAGGAAACTGAGGCTTCAAGAAGTTGAGAAAATAAGTAACTTAGCATTTGACCTTACCTCGGCTTCAATGTCCACACTTTTTATCCCTGGAAGTACTACTGACCTTGAGTATCCCACTCTTTTAATGCTCATGGAATGCTCCAAGCCATGCTAAGTCTTACTATGTGCTACTTGAGGACAGAAATCATATTTGCAATTTTTATACACCATACTTACCTAGGACAGTGTTTCAGAGGCTCTCAGAAAACAGTTGAAATTATGAAGTTATTGACTTCTCCAGCCTTGCAATAAACTCCCAGTTATGATCATTAGAGTCTCTCTACAGTGAAGTTCAGGCTTCTGTAATATTAGATTTGAGGCTCAACTTTGAAATTAGATTGTTTAGGCAACCTCAATAGGGAGCAAGTACAGGTTTTGACGGACTATTACAGTTATGAGGCCACACTTGAAACCTTTCTCCATAGGGGGGAAATCCCATCTGAGTGATTTACTGCTTTCTAAAATGTTAAACAAAAATTTTGGTTTCCAGTGGGGATCCACACATAGGCAAATTCCATACCATTGATATGTGTCAGTAGAGTGGGACGTAAGAAATGATGCCTGTTTTCCTAATATGCTTCACCTTGACCTAGATGTTGTTAGTCTTTCTTCCCTAGTCCACAATTGATAATTCTACTTTGGTATGGGGATGAGTTACTTCATTTGTTTTAACTGACAAAGAAATTGACCAAGAAAAACCCACATTTCCACCATCCAACTCTCTCAATCTGTTTGTTAAAAAAAATCAGTTCATAGAAAAAGATTATTAATTTTTCTAGTGCAAATATTCTTAACGAAAAAGACATTTTTATAGAGATGTTATAAGGTTTTCTCATGAAGTTTAGGAAACCAATATATAAGACAAATAGATTATATTTGATATATATAATTACATACCTAGGCTATTAGACTGTCAGGGCTGAAGTTGTTACAGAGACTTCTGCACTGGGTTATTTTGTCTTTCATATACCGTGAGATAGTTTAAGGCCATTTTATTACATCATATTACATTATTAAATGTTTGAAAGTGTTTTGAGGAGATGAAAAGAAAAGGAAGGAGTGTATAAAAGCTCAGCACTTAGAGAATGTATTTGTTTCAAAGCTGAATGTGAACAATCATATTCACTGTTTTCCTTTTTCAAGTACTTCACCCAGCACGAGGTATCTGCACTAATATCAACGCCATCAGTTGAAGTTTTACCTTTGGCTGAGATAAAACCTATATGAAGAAAATTTTCTTGTTTGTATTAAGATTATTGGGTTTAACCTTTTATTGTAATAACAGATTAAATATGGTCTTGTGTTGGAGCACTACTTTTGGTGGTAATTGGACTAAGGGGAACCTGTATGTTATTTTATGAGATCACCTTGTTGCCACTGTTCCAAAAATATTTATCAAATGCATATTCTGTGTTATGCATGCACATGCTACCGTGCAGGGATATAATGATGAAAGTAATATTATCATTGCCCTAGAGTAACTCACAAATAAGGCTGTCAGAACATTTCAGTTTATTAGGGAGTTTGCTGGTGATGTACCCATGGCACTGTCAGAATAGGAAAATGGGACCATTAGCCAATCTGAGGATTCAGATAGTCTTCCTGAACATCTGGGTTTTGAAGGATCATAAAGGGAAACTTTCTTATTAACAAAGATGGTTATTTTGGTTACATGGCATTTTTAAAAAAATTTATTTATTTTTATTTTATTTTACTTTTTAAATTATTGTGTTCAACTAGCCAGCATATAATACATCATTAATTTTTGATGTAGGGTTCAATGATTCATTACTTGCGTATAACGCCCAATGCTCATCACCACACATGCCCTCCTAATACCTACCACCCGGTTATCCCACTCCCCCACCCCCTCCCTTCTGTAATTGTCAGTTTGGTGTCTGGAGTCCAGAGTCTCTCATGGTTTGTTTCCCTCTCTGATTTCTTCCCACTCAGTTTTCCCTCCCTTCCCCTGTGGTCCTCCACACTATTCCTTATGTTCCACATATGAGTGAAACCATATGATAATTGTCTTTCTCTGCTTGACTTATTTCACCTAGCGTAATCCCCTCCGGTTCCACCCATGTTGATGCAAATGGTGGGTATTCATCCTTTCTGACTGAGTAATATTCCATTGTATATATGAACGTGCCATTTTATTTTGTTTATTCTTTATAAATAGGGATGGACATTTTGTTTTACTTACCCATTCTTTGTTCACATTTCAAATAAAATACTGTAACCAGGCACAATTAAGTTAGACACTTACCTACAGAAACACAAGCTACTGGTGACTCCTAGTTACATTCAATTTTCAGAACTGGTACAAGTATCTCTATTTTTCAGGGTGTAAGGCAGGGATAGAGAGAGAGAAGAGAAGTTCCTCTGCCCCCCACCCAAAAAACTGAGTTTGAAAATACTTATCAAAGAGGGAAGCCAACCAAGTGGTAGGTATAGAAAGAACACTGGGCAAAACATTTCTGACATTTCTGCCTAGTACCATTCAGTTTTGTTTTGTTTTGTTTTGGGTTGTTTTGTTGTTTGTTTAATCACTATAAGGATTCCAGAGTATTTCTTGGTATCTCACCTTTCCTCTTAATATGTCATTTTCTGTGCTATTCTTATCTGAGAGAACTTAAAACTTTAAACCCATGTATCTATACCTGAAAGTTACTGAGACATGCCTGTTAAATGGCCTAATTCTAGCAAGAAAAAGAATCCAGGTAACCTGCATTTGCTCCCCTTTTCTACTTCCATCATATTCATGTATGACTGAGGTCTATTGTCGATAATCCATGTGTTTAAAACCCATGCCTCTCAGCAAACTTTAAGAATCTTTTTCATTTTCTTTCTTTCTTTCTTTCTTTCTTTCTTTCTTTCTTTCTTTCTTTCTTTCTTTCTTTTTCTTTCTTTCTTTCTTTCTTTTCTTTCTTTCTCCTTTCTTTTCTTTTTTCTTTTCTTTTCTTTTCTTTTCTTTTCTTTTCTTTTCTTTTTTCCTTCTTTTCTTTCTTCCTCTCTTTCTCTCTTTCTTTTTCTCTCTCTCCTTTCTTTCCTTTATCCCTTCCTTCCNCTTTCTTTTCTTTTCTTTTCTTTTTTCTTTCTTTTCTTTCTTCCTCTCTTTCTCTCTTTCTTTTTCTCTCTCTCCTTTCTTTCCTTTATCCCTTCCTTCCTTCCTTCCTTCCTCCCTCCCTCCCTCCCTCCCTTCCTCCCTCCCTGTAATGCTTATACAGTTACTATATGCCTGATATCATGCTAGGTATCGAGGATTTAATATTAAATAAGCTGATGTGTTCCCTACCACATGAGGCTTCCATTTTAGTGGGGCAGATGCTCAATTTAACAGCAGTGTGAAGTAAAGAGTATGTTAGGAGATATATATAGGAGAACATGCTTAGTATGAAAGTAGACACTGACAGGGAAAGTGAGGGGAGAATTTCCAAAAAGAGGAATGTACTAATTCAGACATAAAGGGTGAATAAGGTGTTTAGACATTAGGCAGTTTACCGGCCCTTAATCAATTAGTGGATTTAAGCACTGATCATCACTGACTGCTTACATTACAATAACAGAGACAAGCAGGCATTAGATATTCCCTGATACAAGAATACTATACAACCTATGATGTATGATATAGTCTTGGAAAGAAAAAAAAAGAACCTGATTCAGATTAAATCTCTAGATCTAGTTACCAAATTATAGCAGCTATGGTGGACAGAGGAACATATTAAATGATAAAACAAGATGCAATCAGAATCATCCAGGAATGTGGGGAACTCTATAGGCCATCCAATCCATTTTTTTCAATTAATAAATTGCAAAGGATGGAAGAGGAATCTGAGATTAAAGGAAACTTAAGAACTTTATCAATCACAATGTATTAAACTTATTAGGATCTTGAGTCACATAAAGAATTGTAAGTGTAAATAATTTCATGTATATGGAATTGATGAGGCAGTGGGATATTTGAACACTACTGGATAGTTGAGGGTTTAGTTAATTTTAAAATGACAAAACAGGATGCAATCAGAATCATCCAGGAATGTGGGGAACATCCTGGATAGTTGAAGGCTTAGTTAATTTTAAAAAATATGAAAATTATAATTATGGCAAAAATAGTCCTTATAATTTGGAGATACATATTGAAGATTTTACAGATGAAATAATATGATGTTGAAATAATATAGGAAGGGGTAAGTGGATGGAGGTATGGGTGGAACAAGATCAGTGTGTGAGTTAATGATATTTGAAACTGAGGAATGGGAAATACGGCTTTACTAAACTATTTTGTCTACTTCTGTGTATGTTTAAAATTTCCTCGGGGCGCCTGAGTGGCACAGCGGTTAAGTGTCTGCCTTCGGTTAAGTGTCTGCCTTCGGCTCAGGGCGTGATCCTGGCGTTATGGGATTGAGGCCCACATCAGGCTCCTCCACTATGAGCCTGCTTCTTCCTCTCCCACTCCCCCTGCTTGTGTTCCCTCTCTCTCTGGCTGTCTCTATCTCTGTCAAATAAATAAATAAAATCTTAAAAAAAATAAAATAAAATAAAATTTCCTATTAAAAGTTGAATAAAAAGATAAAAGGCACATATCCCAAGGTTTAAAAATTAGCCATGTGGAGAGGAAAAGTATTTCTGGCAGAGTAAACAGTATACATAGATATCTAAGCAGAGGTAAGAGAGAATGCCATTTTCAAGGAACGGAAAAATTCAGTATGGAAAGAATTAGAAAGAAAAAACACAAGTTGCAGAGCTGGAGGCATCCATCCATGAAGGATCTTGAAAGCCACATTAAAAGTTTGGATAGCATCCTTAGGGCAATAATAAGCCAGTGAAAGATCCTAAGCAGGAATAACCTAATTATTAGCAAAAGCTACAGCCTTGAAAATGATTTTGAAGGAACCTAAGAGAGACACTATGAAGCTGGTTGGTAGACTGTTGCAATAGTGCAGGATGGATGGCAGATGAGATGGAAAGTAGATGGAATTGAGAGATATGGGAGAAGTAGATATGAGAGATGTGTGAGGAAAGGGATCGGAGGTGATTTCCTAGATTTCAGGCTTGGATGTCTGGGTAGTTAGTGAGGCCTTACTGAAATTGAGAGCATCAGTTGAAGAGCAAACTTGGAGGGAAGTATGAAGAGCTCACTGGAAAGACTGAGTTGGAGGTACCTGTATGCCATTTAAGAGTAGTTGTGTTTGGGTTCAAAATTCAGAGATGTCTGGGGTTGGGGGTAGAGATTTGGAGATTGTCAGCAACAAGTCTTGATTAAATCATTCTGGAAGAATATGTACAATAAAAAGAGAAGAAAAAAAGGAACAAAATTTTAGAAATACCAACATTTAGGGAATGAGTAGAGGAAAAGGAGCCCATAAAAGTAGAAAGAATGATCATAAAAGTAGAAGGAAGATCAGGCTAATATGATGTCACTGAAGGCCAAGAGCCGGGAGCATTTCAAGATCTATTGTGATTAAGGGATTGAATTCCTGAGAGGGCCAAGTAAGGTAAGAATTGCAAATTGTCTATTGTATTTAAGGAAGTTCCTTTTTATTCTTACGCTGTAAGTAGGCTTTTAAAAAGTGATTACTATTAAATTACCTAATGCATTTTTTTTGCTGTGCTCATAAAACAACAAAAGCAACAATAATAGTGACTAATTCTTATAAAAAGCTTACTATGTGCCAAGCATTATATATGAATGCTTCATATATTAACTCATTGTATCAGCCAGAGTATCACAGTGTGGGTAATTGAAGAGAATTTAATTAAGGGACTATTGTTATCACCTCTTAGNTGAGATACTATGGTCAAGAATAAAGGAGAGTAACAATGGATGGTGAAACCCTTTGGAGCTAACAGCAATGGGAAAGTGTTATCACCTCTTAGCCTTAAGGTGTAGGAGAAGACAGTGGTTGCCAGAACCTGGTGAGGAAAAGCCACTGAACGGGACTCATGGCCATAGTTTTAGGGATGCAGCCATTGCCAAACTATGGCCTGAAGTGGAGGAGCCATGTGAATAAAAAGAAATTCTTTCTTTTCTGACCAACCAATCTCCTGCTAGTGCTTGAAACCCACAGAGAGCAAGAATGCCTGATAATTGTATTGTCCATGCAGCTCAGCCTCCTAATATACAGATCAGAGTGGAGAAGACAAGGGAGTGGATCCGGAGGAGCAAATGTGAAATGTCTAGCACACCCATTTGGTCTTCACAACAATCCTAAATAAATGCTATTGCTTTTACCATTTGACAGATGAGGAAACTGAGGCACTCAGAGTTAAGCCATTTGCTTGTGGTCACACAGATAGTAACTAGCTGCATGCTTACATCATTAATTTTTATTCTTTCTTCTTTACTAGTATGTGTAAGGTTGCAAATACTATTTCAGATGCATTCTACCCCATTTAATATATAGTATTTCTACTATTTTCACTTGAAAATATTTTCCTTATGACTTTTGTTTTATCCCCTTAATTATTTAGAAGTATATGTTAATTCACAAATGTATAGAATTTTTAAGAGTTATGATTTTTTAATTGACTTCTAAATTTATTTCAATCAGAAAATGAAATGGTTATAACAGTCCTTTGAATTTGTTAAGCCTAATACTATAAACATTTATTTGGTGAATTTTGTAATTGTTCCCTGTGAACTTGAAAATAATGTATTCTGTGATTGCCGACTCCATTATTTATATATGTTTAAGTATAATAAGCTTATTAATTGCGTCAATTTAAATTTTCACTATTATGTCACTTTGTCTGTATAGGTTAATTTCTTCCTGTAGTTTTTATGATTTTTGCTTTTTATATTTTAAGACAATGCCACTATATGAATATGTGTTCAAAATTTCTATATTTTTCTGGAAATTTGTTGTTATGCAGTGACCTCTTATATTTAATATATATATTTTTTTGGCTTGTGATTTATTTTGTCTGAGACTAAGAGAGTGACACCACTTTCTTTTAGTTAGTGTTTCACTGATGCATCTTTCTCCATCATTTTACCTTCAATATTTCTGAATTCTTTTTTTTCAAAAGATTTTATTTATTTATTTATTCGACAGAGAGAGACAGCCAGAGAGAGAGGGAACACAAGCAGGGAGAGTAGAAGAGGAAGAAGCAGGCTCCCAGTGGAGGAGCCTGATGCGGGGCTCAATCCCATAACGCCGGGATCACGCCCTGAGCCGAAGGCAGACGCGTAACGACTGAGCCACCCAGGCGCCCCAATATTTCTGAATTCTGTATCTTAGATGTGTCTTTTGTAAATAGTACTTAGAAAAAAACCCATGACAGAAATCCAAGAAATTCATCATCTCTGACTTTTAAACAGAGCATTTTAAAAAATGTATGTTTATTGTAATAATTGAAATATTTAGATTTCTTCCTAGTCATGGTTTTTGCTTTTGATCTTCTTACTTATTCTACACTTTTTTTTCTCTGTTCTTATTTTCTTTTGGATTAATTGATTATTCTTCTCATTTAGTTTTTTCATCGACCAGTTTGTAAGATGTAGTATTTTTTTAATATATTTTTAAAAAGAATTATTCCAGAAAATTCAGCATGTTTATTTTTCCAATATACATTTAATTAATATTTTTACCCTCTTCTTAAACAATGTAAAGTCCTTAAAATCTTTAATTGCAATTACTGCTCCCTTAACTTTGTTATTATTACCATAAATTTTTAGTTTTATATTTTATCCCACTATAAATTATTATTTAAATCAGAATAACCAGATATTTACTAGTGCCTCTGCATTTTATTTCCTCTTGCTTCTTGATCTTCTATCAGGATCATTTTCTTTTTTGCCTGATGTATGTCGTTTAATTTCATTTTAGTGAGGGTCTGTCAGTGAGCCAGCCCTAATGTTTTCATTGTATAACAATGTCTTGTTTTGTCCTCTTTTGGTAAGATATTTTTACTTGATACAGAATTCTAGATTGAAGATTTTTTTCCTTAACATATTGAAAATATTCCACTTGCTTCTGGCTTGCATTGCTGCCATTGAAAAGTCTGCTGTCAGTATAATTATAGTTTCTTTAAAAGTAAATCTATTATTTAATTCTGTCTTAAGTTTTTTTGTAGTTTTACAGTCATTTGGGTAGGGGACAGATGTCTTTTTACTCATCTTGCTTGATATTTTTTAAGACAGAATTTAACTGATTAAAATGTTAGACTTCTCCTTCTCTCTTCCATGTTTCAACATTTCCTCTTCTCTCTGTTTCTGTGCTGCAGTTTTCAGATCTTTCTTACTGTTTAAGTTTCCAATTTGAATCATTATATTTTTCATTTATAGAAATTGCTTGATTATTTCTCACATATGACTGGCAATTTTAAAGTCTCTTGATCTTTATTTATATTACTGATCCTTTCATTATTTTTAAACATAATAAAATACTTATTTTATATTCTTTTTAAAATTTATTTTTTAATTTAAATTTGATTAACATATAATGTATTATTTTTTTTCAGAATACTTATATTCTGGTTGATAATTTCAGTATCTGAACTACTTGCATGTCTGATTCTGTTCTTTATATATATTTTTTTTCTGTCACATTTGGTGATTTATTTATGTTTTGTAATTTTGGCTAGAAGAAAATATTTCCTAGAGTTTAGACTATAGGAATAATTTGAGATCTAGGACAAAGCTAAGCTCATGTGGAGAAGAGTTTCTTTATCTCCTGCTAGTTGTAGTCCAGAAACATTTGAAATTCTTACCTGAGGATTTTCAAATTAAATAAGCAGTGTAAATTTACATAAAATCTATGTGCGGTCTAGATTGTGGTTAAAAATTCTCAAGGGTATTCCTCTTCACTCAGTACCAAGGTGGTTCTCTTTGTGGTCCCATTTTGAAGGGTGGGTGTTTGGATAGAACTATCTTAACCTAATTTTCACCATTTTTCTGAGATCATAGCCCTTTGAAGTCCAGTTTTATGGGGAAAGATCTCTTCATATTTTCTGAGTTAGGAGATGCTGGGCTTTTTTCATCCTCCTATCCACTCTCTCCAATTTTAAAGCCATAAAAACTGAACTGAAAATGTATCAAGATTTGGCAAATGCTCACAAGGTGAAAGCCAACTTTATCTTTTGGGGTTTTGCCTTCACTCAATATTTCTTACTTTCTTGTCAACTCACAGATAAATTTAAGATTTTATTTGGTCTTTTTTGTTTTGTTTTTTTGTTTTTTGGCAGAATTATTGAAGATTCAGTCAGGGCACTTAGTTTACCAGATTGCTGGAATGTAATTTGGCAATATTCATAACCTTGGGAAATCTTGATGCAATATTTCAGAGGATTGGTAGGTGGTTTAAGTCAGATGGTAGTAGGTCAAGGAGGGAGTGGGGAGTGAGGCTATGTGGTGGTAAAAGAAGGGGTTCAGGGCTGCTGGTCTATATATATAGACCCATCCTAGGCTCCTTCTTTCTTTTTTTCATCCACAGAGTCCCCACCTCAAAACTCTACCAGATACTACGTTATCTACAATTTTAGCATTTATTCATTATGAATTAAAACACTAACAGCTTCTTAGAGCCCATTGAAACCAAATTTTATTCTGTTCAAGATTCAGAGCCAGGTAATAAATCTTTATATGATTTACTGATTTCAATGATTCCTGGAATGCTGTGATATTTTCCCCAATATTTTATGATTATTATATTCCAAGTCTTATAATACCTTGTGAGCTCACTGTCAGTCTTGGGTCTCTTTGGGCTAAACTGGCCTTTTTGGAAGCAGTCCTCCCTCTGTCAAGAGATGCCATTTCCAGATCTGTGGATTCAGCATAACTGAATGGAATAGGCAGCCCAGCAGGAGCAGCAGCAAACCGTAAAATCCACAATTTTAAAGTGTCAGGATAAGTATTTCATGGACCCATCCTGTTACTCTAAAATCAGATCAACTGGGAACATACTTTCCAGCCAAATTTTGACAGGAGCAGCTACTGCCATGGCTCTGCTGTTCTTTCTCTAATCTGCCCATCTGCTCCCAGGATTCCTCTGTTTCTCTTAGAAATATTCCCTCTTCTGCTTTCTTTAGCCTCAAATATTCCGGTTTGTCATTTAAGACAAGGTCCACACAAATAAGTCAAAGCAGACAGGAACAGAACTATCATATGTAATTCGAGTGGAAAAGGCAGCCAGTCTGAATAACTCCATCCTGCAAACTGGTTTTCTTGTCTATATCAGACTTATTTACCCAATAGTCTCTGATTTGGGGGAGATTTTCCTGACTATACATAAGCAGATAAGACAGCTAATTAAGTTGTTAGTAATGGAAAAAAATGCTTAAATGGATTTATTTATACAAAAGTTTCCATGAATATTATCTAAATACTAAACACTATTTTTCTTTTACAGTAGTTAACAAAAACACATATTTTGTGCTTTCAAGAGTTCATTAAAATTAATATTTATTAATGACATCTTTATCATTATTAAATTTTGGCATGAATTATTTTGTTGAATTTTTAGTAAGAATCACAAGAAAAAATTGCCACATCACTGGTTATGTTGTATAGCCTTTTAAGCTAAACTAGAAATAGCTTACAAGCTATACAAAAAGAAGAGGTGGGTTAAATTTTGCTCATTGGCCGGAATTTGCTAACCCCTGCCTCAAAACAATCCTGTAAGAATGAGTTATTATTCTCAGTTTTCAGACAGAATGGACTAGGAGAACTTGGGTCAGAGTAGCAGAGCTTTCAATACATTTCTAAAATTCTTTCTCTTATTTTACAAAAGCTTATCTGTTTCTCCCTTTCTCTTTTGCGCAAGTTTCTAGGAGGAGCAGAGATAAAAAATGTAATGTTGGATGATAAGTTGGGGGTTTTGGGAGCTCCCAGGGTAAATGACATCTATACGTTTTAAAATCCTGTCTATAAAATCTTCTCCTCTCTGGATTTGGGGACTCATATGGCTGGTACCCCCTACCTCCCTGAAAGCAAACCTAGCTAGGCTGATTTCATCCCAGATCTTGAGAACAATAGTGAAATAGATTAAGTGTATCTCCTATCCCTTTTCTCTTTTTAGTCAAATACTCTTAGGTTCTTAGAGTCTTCACATTCTCTCTAATATCCTGAGAAAACCATATTCAAGGAGAAATCTAGTATCATTATATAAATTGTTAATAAATAAGGAGAGAGATGTTATCCTTCTGAAGGGTTTGCAAATTTACTGGGGACCAAGCCCTATACTACAATATTTAGTATCTTACTGGTATTTCTGTTATCCATGAGTAATGCCCAATGGGAAGAATATTTTTGGTTTCCATAAACAGATGACCATATTTTATATCTGCTCATAAAACTGACGTTAATGTTCCTGAATTGTAAAGTATTACTCAGTTTACTGGTAAACTTTAATCCACCTTGGTGTAATCTTACTTTTTAATAACTAAAAGTCCTAAATAATTGCATATATAACTGTTTCAATGAAATAATAGTTTGTATTTTAGTATGCATTATATTTTGTAGGTAGTTTTATACCACAATGCAGTAAATTTGTATTTGTGAAGTATTCTTAAGCTCAATAAAAGTATAACCCAAAAGACGGCAATATAGTATAGAGAAATATGGCCTAGACATTTTGTACCATTCTCTTTTCCAGTGCAGGGGTGGAAGTAAAATGTGAAAATATATTGAAAAGAAGGTAGTAGTATATGTGTGTGTGTGAGAAAGAGAGAGAGAGAGAGAACAAGTGCACACACTCATATGGGTACTTGTATATGTATCGAAAAAGGACAGTGTATCAGTTATCTATTGTTGTAACAGACTACCCCCAAACCTAGTGGATTAAAGTAATAACCATTCACATGCTGATGATTCTGCAATTTAAGCTAGGTTCAGCTGGTGATGTTCTGCTGATCTTGCCTGGAGTCACTCCTGTACCTGTGGTCATCTAGTGGTTCAGCTGTGGTGGGCTGGCCCATGATAGCATCATTTACATGTCTAGGGGTTATGTGGGGCTCTTGATGGAAGCTGCTTGGTTCTTCTTTGTGTAGTTTCTCCAGCAGGTTAGTCTGAGTTTCTTACATGGTGGTGGTAGTATTCCAAAAGAACATGCCCCAATGTTTTAGCGCTTATTAAACCTCTTCTTTTGTCGTACTTGCAATATCTACTGGCCAAAGCAAGGCATATGGATATACAGAGCATCATTGTGGGAAAGGACTACACCAGATGTGGATACCAGACAGTTTGATTCATTTGGGAGTAGTGTTGTGGTTATAAGAGCTCCCTCCAAAATGTTATGCTGAAAAGGTGATTTTTTTTTTATCACAGAACAAATAGATCCATGATGCATGTTTCACAACTTTATATGGCTGATATCAAGTATTACTATGTTTAATGTTCTGTGCTATGACATTTTAACAATTATAATTGTTTTCCTAAGATGTCATAGCCTTGCACGAAGGTAGGGAACATGTAGGGAAGCTACATTACAATTCAGATTCAGTACCATCAATGCTTTATAGTACTTAAGAGACTTTTGTTTGAAAGCATGAACTTTATTTGTCAACCCTGCCACTTGCTGTCTTGGACAAATGCTAAACCTCTCTGTCTCCATTTCCTCAGCTATAATCATTGATATCAAGAGTTTGAAGGACATTTATGTACCTCTTCCCATGACAGGCTCATATTAAATTCTGAAAACACATTGTCTAGTATTATTTAATAGTAGCAGAGAAAAATTTCTGTGTATTCTTCCTAGATTCTTCAATTATTCTTTATACAAATGTCTTATCAGTCTTTTTTTTACTAATTTAAAAATAATTAAGTTGTTATTATATATTACATGCAGGTACCACCACCACAAAAGACAGGTAGTTATATCCCCAGTATGCTCCATTTCCAAGTGGATCTGCTGGCTTGCATACAGTTGATTCTCCTAACATTTCCCCCCTGACATGAATTGACATTACTTGAGGATCATAAAAATTTTATAGATGTTTGTGTATTCCTATCTCTTTTATAAAGTTCAAGGTGGCAGATTTAATGGAAACAACTGAGGATTTGGGATCAGGGAGACCTGGGTGGAAGTCCATCCACTGTCACTTATAGCTATATGACTCTACATTTCAGTTTTTCATCTGTAAAATGGAGCTAATAATATAGCCTTAGAAAAGCTGTAAGAACTCAAAGGGATAATGTTTATAAAATGCCTGGCATATACCTAGGCTGAATAAATGGTAATCCTTACAAATAAATTTAAGTGTACTTTTGCAGGGTTATGTGGATTCATTATCTAATCACAGCCTAAAAATTGAGCCTTATGACACCTTGGTGTATGAAAATATTTCTGCTGCCAAAGCTATCACTGTAAGTTTTAATCAAAGATTCCAGATAACTGTGATTACTTTGCATTTCTGTGTCAAGATTGCCTGAGGACATATCCAAGAACAAATAGCCTACTGTCGGATGGAAATATGGAAACAGACTTTGGAACGCTAGCATGCAGCTAGCTCACCATGACTGTTTCTGAAACACTTCAAAATTACTCCGAAAAACATAAAAGACAGAAGGAAACATCAGGGAATATTTATGGAAAATAATCAAGAGAAGATAAATTAGCTTTAGAAGTGTTCTATAATAATTTTCAACTTATATGCTTTTTCAAATGAATATAATCATTTTAGGATTTCAAGGAAAACTGTACAAAGCAAAACAAATATCTAAGCACAAACTGAACAAAACCCCATTCCTTCCCCTACCCTAAAGACATGGCCTAATTATGTTCAACCAACTTTCAAGTGACATTAACTCTTTAATGCCTTCAGATTAGTATTTAGTAAACTACATCTTCACTTCAATTAATGGAATCCTAGTAGACTCATAGCCTTAAAAATCTTTTTAGAAACCTCAGGATTCTGAAGGGCCATGTTATAGTAGAGATGAAAGATACATTTGCCTTACCAACCAATTTCAGTCAGTTTTCTTGGTTCCCGTTGGCCCAAGGTACCTGACCTGGGAGCCTGGGAATGCAGCCTGTAGGGGTTGGCACCTTGTAGATATAGAGCTGAGCAGAGGAAGGGCCCAGTTGTAGAATAAAATGGGATGATTATGGTGTGTTTTATTGTGAAGGAGAGCAAAGAATGGAAAGAGGTCAGGAAACCAACCATATTGACATCCAGGAGCAGAGCAGTCTAGGCAGAAGGAGCAGTGGGTACAAAGGTCCTACGGAGAAGTGTGTTTAGCAGGTTCTGTGATGGGTAGGGGCCAGTTTGGCTGAAGCTGGCTAAGTGAGGAGCTAGTGGTAGGAGGGAGTGTCAGAGGGCCAGCTGTTGAGATCTGTCAGTCGTTATAAAGGTTTGGATTTGCTGTGTGTGAAATGGAGAGCCTTTGCAGGGTTTTACAGAAAGTGACATTGCATACTTAGGTTTTAAAAAGAATCATTTGGCTGCTGAATGGGCAATAGTCCATGAGGATGGGGGTGGGGGAGATAAGGGTAGAAGCGCATAAACCAGGTAAGAGGCTTTTGTAGTAATCCTGGCAGGGGATGTTGGTGGCTCAGACCAGGATGGTAACAGTAGAGATGGTCAGAAGTGTTGTATCCTCAATATATTTTGAATGTAGATACAACAGTATTTTCTAATAGAAACTAACAGGGACTTCTTGGCATGTCAACTTCATTTTAGAGTTGTGAATCACTTATTCCAAATTTCTAATAATTAGCTGAGCAAATGATTATAATCCCTCCCAGCTGCTCAAGGCAGCACACTGAATCATGCAGTGATGCATTTGACCTTCCAGACATGCTGGGACTGAGGCAGAAAGGGTAGGGAAAAACAGGGTTTGAACATTGACATCGTCTTGTCAGGTAACTCCCTAGGTAAGGGATGAACAGCCTCACAGACAATGAGGTAGTGATAGCTGACAAAGGAGGCTCTCAGGTGTGGGAATGAGAGATTGGGGTTAAGGGTAGTTTGTGTCTCCCCTGTGGCCTTTTATTTATTCCTATCCCAGTTTATAAGGTCTTACTCTTTTCTTCTTCAATACCATAACTTCCTTAAAAGGAACCTGGTGAAGCTATGAACTTCAAATTATTGAAATGATCCCTGAATGTATAGTCTTGAGGCTGTGAACTTCAGTGAATATGGTTCAACAAATTCTTGCCTAAACTGAAAGTGTGGTTTTTGGTCACTTCAGCTCTGACGTTTTAGGACTTAACAAATTCGTTAGTATTTTCAGAGGAAGCCTCTAGGTAGTTTGTTCCTTAAGCCAAACATTTAGGGATATAAGTTTGTCATTCCCTCTTTAATCTGTTTAATGTCACTAAAAGAAGTGCCAACAGCAGGTCTTGACTCTCACAATTTCTTTGTTTCAGTGTGGCCTTCTATATCTTGCCCTTAGTGCTGTAGCACCCTCCTGGGGACTCATTTTGTTTGTCAGATTTTCCAGTTGCAAGCAACAAAACCAAATCTGATTGACTAATTTAAGCTGAAAATGCATTTATTGGAGGGCATCTCAAAGAACTGACAGACACACAGAAGGGTTAAGTTTAGGAATGTCTACAAGTAGGGTTACTTGGAGCAGGCAGTTGGTCATGATCAGAGCAGCCTGCTTGATCACTGCTGGAGGCTTCCAGCCTCTGCTTGCTGATTGGCACTGATGTGGCTCTGGTCTCGGCCGGCCTCTACCTCAGACTCTAATCACTGAATATTTGCATCGTGGCTGCAAGACCTTCTGTCCTGGTGCAAGCACCTATTTGGCTAATCCTAGGTTACATATGTTTAATTTGCAAGGAGAGTTTGTTCTTGGAAATCAGGGAGGTATACTTCCTTCACAATATACAATGGAGGATTTTCATCCAGAAGAAAATATTTGGATGCTAAGTAGCAAAACATGGCAAAGGCCATATTAAAATGAAATAATGCAACTGGAAACATTTGAAAGGAAACACATTTGCATAGAAATGCATAACAATTTGCATATACCTTGCATTTGCCCTAATGGACTCACTCCATGCTCTTGCCTCAGATACTTTTCTATTTAACATGTTAATAGTGTTAACTTGGAAATTTCTCCTTTTTAAAAAACTAACTTTTATGAATTCTTCCCTATTTATCATTTCCTTCCTCTTAGTCAATTTTTATTTCTTCCAGTGCATAAACATTCTTTTTTCTTCTTTTTTTTTTTTGCCTTTTTCATTATTTAACTTCATATTGTTTTTCCCTACTTGTTAAAAAAATCTTGTTTTCCTATCTTCTCTATTTATAAGAAATGTGATGGTTAGAACCTAAGCAAAGTCATGTAGGTTCTGTTTATTTTCAACCCCATATCCTTAGCCCCTCTCCCTAGCCCCCATGACCCTGACTACCATGACTTTCAGTTTTCTACCATTTCCTAGGTATCCAAGGCCGCATGTATGCCAAAGAGACAGCAATGGACCTGGGAAAGGAAATGCAGTATAGTGGCTGAGGGTGTGTCCTCTGGAGTCAAACTGCTGTTATCAATTACATTATACAATAATAATGTCTACTTCACTGACTTGTTTACAAGTTTAAATTAATTATTACTTTTATGTGTTTACAACAGTGTCTGCAACATAGTAAGCAAAGTGCAGATGTGAAGCTATCCTTATTATTACTGTTTTCTGTATTAAAGTATATCCATTCCTTGTCCCATTATTCCAGGGCCCTCTTCTTTTTTTTAAAGATTTTATTTATTTATTTATTTATTTTTTTGACAGAGATAGAGACAGCCAGCGAGAGAGGGAACACAAGCAGGGGGAGTGGGAGAGGAAGAAGCAGGCTCACAGCAGAGGAGCCTGATGTGGGGCCTCGATCCCATAACGCCAGGATCACGCCCTGAGCCGAAGGCAGACGCTTAACCGCTGTGCCACCCAGGCGCCCCACCAGGGCCCTCTTCTATGTCTAAAGCACTAAGATGATGTAAGCAGCATAATGTGTTCATGGATTTAAATGATCTAAGATATGATCTCAGTCCAGGCAACAGATCTCTGTTACAGCATGAGGTTTATAGAGCTACAAATGTCTTAATCAAAAGAGGTGTTAATGTCTTTTTGGCACCCTGGTGAAGGTGTCTATTTGGAATATGGGCCTCTGAGACTGATATTCAGTGTAGATAACACCTCAACTTTAATGTCTAGAGTTTACCTTCTAATTAGATCATTTAAACCATTAGGTATCTCTCCCTACCCCAGACTCCAGCATTTTATTTTGAAAATTTTCAAAGATTACGACAAAGTTGAATGAATTTTACAGTGAATGCTCTAATTTCTACTGCAGATTCCTAGAACTACACTGTCATTTTTCCCCTATTATGTGTAACACTAGATTTAGTTGTAGTAGGGAAGCAACATAGATAGTATAAAGAGAACCTGGGCTTTACATTCAGCGGTCTGCATTTGAGTACCTTTTCCTGGCTTAGAGCTATGTTACTAGGGTTGATTTCTTAAACTCCTTGGGTTTAGTTTCTTTATCTGTAAAATGTGAACACTAATATTGACTTTGAAGTGTTGCTTTGAAGATCAAATGAGAGCTTAGATGTGTAATAGACACTAAATAAATGTTAATTCTCTCATTGTTTGTATTTTTACATTGTTTATTGTAGTCATTTTAAAAATAATTACACTCCAGACCATTGGCCTTTGTGTAGTGTTTTCCTCTTTCAAATCTATGAGAGAAATTGGCAAACTGATTTAAACAACTGTGTTGGAAACTAAATGTGATAACTTATTGTGGGTCAATCTATTTTGATTATATACTTTCATGATCTTTAGGTGTTCTGTTTAGCTTTTGGGGGCTTTCCTTGTCATTTCAAGTGAGAATTTTATTGTTTAAACCTTTCTCTTTTATTTTCTTGGCACAAGATTGGCATTTTGTTTCTTTGCTTTGAAACATATTGCCTTTGTTAATTTTTACCTTTGGTGTATCCCTTATCTTTGTGACCTTTTCCAAATCTTTTATTTCTGCATAATTTTTTTTCTCATTTCTGTGTGTGTAATCTAGGCTTGTTAGTACCTGAATGCTTATTTTCCTCCAAATCCCATTGCTCATTTTTGCCCTATCTCTTCTTCTTTGTGGTATTTCTTGATCTTATTCATGAATTCTACAATCAGGAAACACTTATGTTATTTTTCTGCTTGGCTCCTTTTTCCATTGGGAAAGATACAGACATTTCTTCCATTAATCAAGCTACTTCTTGTGCATTTTTATATGTTATTCTTATTGGTTTTGTAGCATTGAAGTGCCGCCTTTTTTCCTTCCATGTTTTCAAGCTACATTATTGAAAGATGCTTTTATCAGTAAAAATGATTCGATATTTGTTTTGTTGTTTATACCATTTTAATATGCTACTGCATTTACCTAACCTGGTCTTAACCTAAACTAATCTACTTTGAATTTTCTCTAGATAAAATACTTCAGAAACAATTTAGTTCAAACAACTGTTTCGTAAGCTTTCAATACTATTAGGTTAGTATTTTTAATTTAAGTTTTAATACACTTCTTTAAAAGAGGGCTCATTATTTGATAAATTCTAGCAGATATGGTAGTTTATACTTCCACTTCTCTATTTACCTTATACATATTTTAGTCATAACTGGTGATAGATGTTTGGCCTGTAGTTGTCAACCAAATAAATATAGTTAAATTTCTAATTATTTGGCACCCTTAATTATAAGAAACAGCTGTGAATAAAAAGGAAACAATAAAACTCCAAGTTTGAGAAATGCAAAAAATACCCTAGAAGATATAAAGATGAAAATGTACTAGGCCCAACAGTCTTACAATACCAGTGCCTTATTCTTTCCTGGCTCTTCACTGTGAGAACCTGGTGGGGTTTCTGGAGGTAAAACCCACATGTTGGGGGGCCTTTCTAAGACTGTGGCCCCGAGGAGTTTCTCACTTTCATGCAAGTCCATGCTCAACTTCCAAAATTATCATTTAATTACCATTTAATCTTGCTAGTTTGTGGTCCTGTAGCTTCTTCGCCAGGTAAAAAGATTGTGCTGTGATTCTCTGTCTTCACTTGTCTCTCCAGATTTTAGGAGTGCTGATTTGCCCTCCGATTTTCTGCGGGGTCCAATAAAAGTCATTAATTTTCAGTTTGTTCAGCTTTTTTTTTTTTTCTTGTTGTAAGGATGGGACTGATGATTTCCAAGGTCTTTATATGTTGGAGTTGAAACCAGAAATCCAAGATTGTTTTGCAACACATGGTATTGGAACAATTGGATATCTATACAAAACAAAAAGGAATGTCCATCTGTGCCTTGCATCAATTTTTTAAAAATGACTCAAAATGGAACATAGACCTTGATGTGAAGCCTAAAACTATAAAACTTCTAGAGGAAAACACAGAAGACAATCTTTGTGATCTTGGTTTAGGAAAAGTTCTCTTAGATATGACACCAAAAGCATGATCCATAAAAGAAAAATTTGATAAATCTGATGTCATCAAGATTAAAAATACCTGCTCTTCATAAGGCACAGTTCAGGAAAATAAAAAAAAAACAAGTCACCATCTGCATAAAAATATTTTCAAATCCCCATATCTTTTTTAAAAGAGTAGTGTCCAGAATATTAAGATAACTCTCAAAGCACAATCACTAAAAATGGAGCAAACTGATTTTAAAAAATTAAAAAAATATTTAAATATACACTTCACCAAGAAGCGATTTGAATGGCAAATAAACACATGCAATTCTAAATATCATTTGTCATTAATAAAATGCAAATTAAATCCACAACGAGTACTACTGCACACTGCTAGAATGGTTGAAATACAAAAGCTAAACTGCTAGTACCCAGTACTAGCAAAGATGCAGAGCAACTGGAATGCTCCTATATTGTTGATGGGAATGGAAAATAGTATAGCGTCTGTGGGAAATAGTTCAGCTGTTTCTTATGAAGTTAAACATGTGCTTACCATAAGGTCTAGCATTACCACTCTTAGATAGCTTAAAAGAAATGAAATATCTGTACCCTAATGTTTATTTTTTTATTTTTTTTTTAAGATTTTATTTATTTATTTGACAGAGATAGAGACAGCCAGTGAGAGAGGGAACACAAGCGGGGGAGTGGGAGAAGCAGGCTCATAGCAGAAGAGCCTGATGTGGGGCTCGATCCCACAACGCCGGGATCACACCCTGAGCCAAAGGCAGACGCTTAACCGCTGTGCCACCCAGGCGCTCCTGTACCCTAATGTTTATAGCAATTTTATCTGTAATAGCTCCAAACTGGTAACTAAAATGTCTAGCAGCTGGCGAATGTATATACCAACTGGGATCCATCCATAAAATGGAATATTGCTCAGCCATAAATAAAATGGACTATTGATACAGGCAATGGCATGGATGGATCGAATCTCATAGATACTGTGTTGGGTGAACAAAACAAAACAGTTCCAAATGGCTCTATATTCAATGATTCCAATTGTATAAGATTCTGGAAAAGGCAAAAGGATAGGAGAGAAAACATCAGTGGTTCAGGTAATAGATGTAGAGGGATGTCTTGGGCTGCTACAACAAAAATGCCATAGACTGGATGGCTTAAACACAATAGTAATTTATTTCTCATAGTTCTAAAAGCTAGGGAGTCCAAGATCAGGGTGTTGGAAGATTCAGTATCTGGTGAGAGCCCATTTTCTGGTCAATAGATGGCAATCTTTTTGCTGTTCCTTCACATGGCGGTAGAGCTCTGTGGGGTCTCCTTTTTAAGGGCACTGATTCCACCAATGAAAGTTCTACCTTCATGGCCTCAGCACCCATCTCCTAATACCATTACATTAGGCATTAGGTTTCACCATAAGAATTATGGGGATGGGGGACACAACATTAAATCTGTAGGGGGGAGGACTTGACTACAAAGAGCCACAAGAAGATTTTATAGAGTGATGGGCCTGTCGTGTTAGTTGGGTTTTGGTGAGGGCTACACACTTCTCTGCAGTTATCAGAATCCATAGAACTGCATATAGAACTGAATACTAAAAAGTGTGAAATTTGTTGTTTATGTAAACTGTGCATCAATAAATAAAAAAAGAAGTCAATGGATAATCTATAAAACTAAAAATCAAGAGTTAGCAAAAGATGTTAGCATAAATATATATCATATTCTTTTTTCTTTTTAATTTTCTAAATATTGCCCTTAGGGCAAAGCATTTGGTACATGTTAATTCATGAGGGTTTTTTCACCCTTTGTAATGCCACCAACTTTCATATTTAAAGAGACCATATTTACTAAATAACAGTTAATATAGAATATAAGGCTCTTTTTATATTAATAAGATTTTTTAGTCAATATATTTTTAATGTTTTTTTATTATATTATGTTAGTCACCATACAGTACATCCCTGGTTTCTGATGTAAAGTTCATTAATTCATTAGTTGCATTCAATATCTTTTTAGAAGTTTATTTATTTACTTAAGTAATCTCTATACCCAATGTGGGGCCTGAACTCGTGACCCAAAGATCAAGAATTGCATGCTCTCCAACTGAGGCAGGCAGAGACCCCTAGTCAATATCTTTTAATGGATGTTATCTGCTATGATCTACTGTATCTGAACAATAATGATGGTACTACATGGTCTTCAAAGTTTATAATTACAAATTAACCATTAAAATAGACATGCTTTATTCTGTGTGCCTACTCTCTGCCACTTTGAGAATGCATATCCATTTATTTTGCTTCTACTGTTTTATTTGTGAAGCATAATTTTAGTGGTTCACGTGTAGAATCTTTTAATCAGTGAAACTAGGAGCTGGTTCTTTGAAAGAATTAATAAGATTGATAAACCTCTGGCCAGACTTATCCAAAAGAAAAGGGAAAGGACCCAAATAAATAAAAGCATGAATGAAAGAGGAGAAATCACAATCAACACCAAAGAAATACTAACAATTTTAAGAACATATTATGAGCAGCTATATGTCAACAAGTTAGACAATCTGGAAGAAATGAATGCATTCCTAGAGACGTATAAACTACCAAAACTGAACCAGGAAGAAATAGAAAACCTGAATGGACCATAACCAGCAAGGAAATTGAATCAGTATTCAAAAATCTTCTAACAAACAAGATTCCAGGGCCAGATGGCTTCCCAGGGAAATTCTACCAAACATTTAAAGAAGAATTAATAACTATTCTTCTGAAACTGTTCCAAAAAATAGAATGGAAGAAAAACTTCCAAACTCATTTTATGAGGCCAGCATTACCTTGATCCCAAAACCAAACAAAGACCCCATCAAAAAGGAGAATTACAGACCAATATCCCTGATGAACATGGATGCAAAAATTCTCACCAAAATCCTAGCCAATAGGGTCCAATAGTACATTAAAAGGATTATTCACCATGACCAAGTGGGATTCATTCCTGTGCTGCAAGAGTGGTTCAACATCCACAAATCAATCAATGTGATATACTGCATTAATAAAAGACAGAACAAGAACCATATGATCCTCTCAATAGATGCAGAAAAAGCATTTGACAAAGTACAGCATCCTTTCTTAGTTAAAACTCTTCACAGTGTAGAGATAGAGGGTACATACCTCAGTATCATAAAAGCTGTCTATGAAAAACCCACAGCAAATATCATTCTCAATGGGGAAAAACTGAGAGCTTTTCCCCTAAGGTCAGGAACACGGCAGGGATGTCCACTATCACTGCTGCTATTCAATACAGAACTAGAAGTCCTAGCCTCAGCAATCAGACAACAAAAAGAAAAAAAAAAAGGCATCCAAATCGGCAAAGAAGTAGTCAAACTCTCATTTTTTGCAGATGATATGATACTTCATGTGGAAAACCCAAAAGACTCCACACTAAAATGGCTAGAACTCATACAGGAATTCAATTAAGTGACAGGATATAAAATCAATGCACATAAATCATTTCTATACACCAACAAGAGAGAAGAAAGAGAAATTAAGAAGTCAATCACATTTACAATTGCACCCAAACCCCATAAGATACCTAGGAATAAATCTAACTAAAGAGGCAAAGAATCTATGTTCAGGAAACTATAGAATACTCATGAAAGAAATTGAGGAAGACACAAAGAAATGGAAAAATGTTCCATGCTCGTGGATTGGAAGAACAAATATTGTTAAAATGTCTATGCTACCTAGAGCAGTCTACACATTCGATGCAATCCCTATCAAAATACCATCAACTTTTTTCACAGAAATGGAACAAATAATCCTAAAATTTGTATGGAACGAGAAAAGACCCCAAATAGCCAGAGGAATGTTGAAAAAGAAAACCAAAGCTGCTGGCATCACAATTCCAGACTTCAAGCTCTATTACAAAGCTGTAATCATCAAGACAGTACGGTACTGGCACAAAAACAGACACCTAGATTAATGAAACAGAATAGAGATCTCAGAAATGGATCCTCAATTCTATGGTCAACTAATATTCAACAAAGCAGGAAAGAATGTCCGATGGAAAAAAAGACAGTCTCTTCAAAAAATGGTGTTGGGAAAATCGGACAACCACATGCAGAAGAATGAAACTGGAGCATTTCCTTACACCACACACAAAAATAGACTCAAAATGGATGAAAGTCCTAAATGTGAGACAGGAATCCATCAAAATCCTTGAGGAGAACACAGGCAGCAACCTCTTGGGCCTCAGCCACAGCAACTTCTTCCTAGACACATCGCCAAAGGCAAGGGAAGCAAGGGCAAAATGAACTATTGGGACTTCATCTAGATAAAAAGCTTTTGCACAGCAAACAGTCAACAAAACCAAAAGAGAACCGACAGAATGGGGAAGGTATTTGCTAATGACATAATCAGATAAAGGGCTAGTATCCAAAATCTGTAAAGAATTTATCAAACTCAACACCCAAAGAACAAATAATCCAATCAAGAAATGGGCAGAAGACATGAAAAGACATTTCTGCAAAGAAGACCAAATGGCCAACAGACACATGAAAAAGTGCTCAACATCACTCAGCATCAGGGAAATACAAATTAAAACCACGAGATACTACCTCACAACAGTCAGAATGGCTAAAATAACAAGTCAGGAAATAACAGGTGGTGGTGAGGATGTGGAGAAAAGGGAACCCTCTTGCATTGTTGGTGGGAATGTAAGCTGGTGTAGCCACTCTGGAAAACAGTATGGAGGTTCCTCAAAAAGTTGAAAATAGAGCTACCCTATGACCTAGCACTATTGGGTATTTATCCCAAAGATACAAATGTAGTGATCTAAAGGGGCACATGCACCCTGGTGTTTATAGCAGCAATGTCCACAATAGCCAAAAAATGGAAAAAGCCTAGATGCCCATCGACAGATGAATGGATAAAGAAGATGTGAGATATATATCTATATATATCTATATATCGATATCTATATATCATCTATATATATATCTATATATATCTATATATCTATATCATCTATATCTATCTATAGATAGATATATATAGCTATATATATCTATCTATAGATATATATAGCTATATATATCTATCTATAGATAGATATATATATATAGAAGATGTGAGATCTATATCTATATCTATCTATATATTCCATATATATATATGGAATATTATGCAGCCATCAAAAAAATGAAATCTTGCCATTTGCAACAACATGGATGGAACTAGAGGATATTATGCTAAGTGAAATAAGTCAATCAGAGAAAGACAATTATCATATGATCTCACTTATATGTGGCATTTGAGAAATAAGGCAGAGGATCATAGGGGAAGAGAGGAAAAAATGAAACAAGATGAAACCAGAGAGGGAGACAAACCATAAGATCCTCTTAATATCAGGAAACAAACTGAGGGTTGCTGGAGTGGAGGGGGTGGGAGGGATGGGGTGGCTGGGTGATGGACATTGAGGAGTGTATGTGCTATGGTGAGTGCTGTGGATTGTGTATAACTGGTGAATCACAGACCTGTATCTCTGAAACAAGTAATACATTATATGTTTATAAAAAATAAATTTTTTTAATCACATTTATTACCGAAGGATCTCGAAAGGCACTATAGTAGCTGGTTGGACATTTTCATTTAGTTTTTCAACTGTCAAAGTTGATGATCCAATGATGGATCTTTCTCTAGGAGAAAAAAATGCATATTCTATATTCTAGTTAAGGATTGTAATGACTTAGATATGCCTTTTTCTATGATTTTGAGGTATTTTAAGAATTGTACAAAGCTATATCTCCCAGTAATATTATAACCCAACAATTCTGTTTCATCTTGAGTGGTTTGGTCATTGGACAATTCTTCATGCATAGGTTTTGATGTTCCTTATAATGAACTTGGCCTGTTTTCATGACTTTCCTATCATGGGAATGAGACTGGTAGTAAACAAGCTATAGTAATTTATTTTTATAATTGGGTATATATAATCCCATTATAGTAAAGTTTCTAGTATCATAAACTGAGTGGTTTAAGCAAAAGAAATTTGTCTCACAGTTCTGGAAGGTGGAAATCCAAGATCAAGGTATTGGCAGAATCATGCTCCACTCTAAAGTCTCCCTGGAAGGATCAGTACCAGGCCTCTCTCCTAGTTTCTGGTAGTTGCCATGGCTTGTGACCTTATAACTCTTATTTTCACATGGTGTTTTTCCTGTGTGCATGTCTGTGTCCAAATTTCCTCTTTTTTTTATTTTTTCTTTTTCAAATTTCCCCTTTTTATATGAGTATCAGTCATACTGGATTAGGGGCCCACCCTATTCCACCACCATCATCTTAAGTGGTTGTATCTACAATCGTCCTATTACCAAATAAGGTCACATTCTAAGGTACTGGGGGTTAGGACCTCCACATATGAATTTTTTGGGGGAATACAATCAATGTATATACCTGTATTCACACTTGTGACTTGATGTCCAATGCCTGAGGCAGAGGCTTCAGCTAAGGACAGCCAACTCTTTTGACATATGATTTCCATGGCATGGCTGCGGAATACCATAAAAACTAAGGAAAGAGCCATAGAAGCAGACCCATCCACTGTCTTTAGCGTTTAGAAGAGGCCTTCAAGCTTTTTATGTGATATCTGCTTAACAAATAAGATACATTGATTTGTGTCATTAGTGATATTATATTCCTATTTCTGTTTCTCTTTGAATTAAGCTATTTTTGAAGCAATTACAGAGAGAGATCAGACTTTTATGATGAAAGATCAGTACCCATTGCTTATTTTTCAACATTTTCTATTGTCTCAATGAAATGAAGAAGATTAATTTATACCTTTAAAAGATTCTTCTGTAACAGAATAGTTTGCTTTGCCCAAACCCCTTATCCTTCCATGCAGTTATTATTATTAGCTGAAATCTCTTCTGTCTTGTTTTCACAGCATGATGTAGCCTTGGTCCTTGACTATAAAGGTTTGATGAAAAACTGTATAGGAAAGGTAATTTAGGAAAGTCCACATCCCAGATACAAAATGTCAACAAGTGTTTGTTCCTCTTACTTTGGTTGTCATTTTCAGGCAGTATGCTGCGTACTACTTACTGCTTATTTTCCTTTGACTTATTTTCCTATACAGTAGGCATTATTATCCCTCTTTATTCTCTTCATATAGTATTTAGAAATGACATTGTTTCTCTACTTATTCTTCTTTTCTTATAATTTTTTAAATATTCCCTTATTATTTATGTTGTTATTCTCTATCCTTTTCCTTCTTTTTCTCCTTTCAGACTTTTTTGAACTCTGCAGGTGAAACTGAACTCTACTTTTGGTGACAATGTAACTTCATAGACAGGAATGATTACTCTCTCTGTTAGATCAAAACTAGAGGGCTCAGGTAAGCTATTTTCAGAAACCAGGCACAAACAGGATCTTTTGCTGTTTTAGGCCTGGCCCTCAGGCAGCCATGAAGTCACGAAAGGTCATTCAACTGAAGCAGAGTCCTTTCTGGGGAGTCACTGCTCCTAACATTCAGTTAGGTTATTCAGGGTGTCCACCCTGCAAAGAGAAACTTTGTATTACTTCTGTATAAAAACAGTGAAAGTAAATGAAAGCTGGTATACTTGAGGATTCTGTTTCTAAACAAAGACCAGTATAGACCTTTAGTTTTCTAGATAACAAGAACCATGTAATTTCTAATTCGATATGGCACCTAAACCATTGTATTGTGAGCCTTCTCTAAGGACCAGATCTAACAATTAACCATTGCTTCTTGAATTCACATCCTTCTGAACCATTTAACTCCTCATTCATGTGGACTCAGCAGAAATCATTATTCAAGATCCTCCCGAGCTTTTAAGTCTTGGTTTAAAAAACAAACAGAAACACTGAAGTGTTAGTAAAGATTTCCTGTAGTCATGAAGAAGTCATAAAGAATACCTCACTCTCAAGAGGATATTACTAATGTGATCAAAGAGGCATATGGGGTAGTGGCACATGTTTTCAAACCCTGCTCTTGGGAACACAATGGCCCCATGAAGATGCTTCAGATGGTGAAGCAGCAAATTATTTGCTACCTAACAGTCAAAATTGTAATTTTCCAAGGTACTCACTCATTTTATCATTTTATATAATGATATATAAATATCCAATGTATGATATTAAATTATATCTATGTATAAAATTTATCTTACATAAAATCCCATTATATAAAATGTCATTTGAAAAAAATCAGGTAAGAATGTTTATATCATATAGGTACCTTAGTATTTTTGGTTATTGATAACAAAAAGTAAGTAGGGGTGAGAAACAAGTGTGTATTCTAGACTTCTTTTTTTAAAAGAAAAGATTTGAACCCTATTCCTTCCCAACTAGATTGTGAGTTCCATGAAGCATTTTTTTGAATGATTTTTATCACTTTATTTCTTTAGTATTTGCTGATTTGCCATAACTGGCACATTGTAGACAGTCCACAAATTCTTATTAAATGAGTAATCGAATGAATGGGTGAATGAGCCAATAAACAGAGAAATTAACTGTCTTATCTCTAAGACCCTCCAATACTCTGTTTTGTTATGCCAAACCAGCTTCCAACAATCTGACTTTGGACAAGATGGTTGACATGGAAATGAAAGAGTTACATTAGAAATGGGCTGAGTATAGCTTTCCCCTTCTTTGTTGGGAAGTTAGAAGTTCTATTCTTGTTTGCCCTGATTCTGAGCAGCAATGACCTAGTATACATGCGGTAGCAAGTAGGCCAGCAGATACTACCCTTTCATCTTGAGTCATAAAAGTTGGCATTTTGGATTTTTGACATTTAGCTAAGTCTTTGTGACAGCACTCTGCCTAGCTTCCTACATGACATGTGGGATGAAATCCGGTATAGCAAAGTTCCATATGATTTCTTACTGCATGTGATATGCAATAATAGATTAGATGAGTAAATTTCTTTTTTTTTCACTATACATAGATGCAAAACTACAAATGGAGAAATAAAGAATGACACAATCATGCAACTGCCAAAGAGATATGTATCATATCAAGAGCCAGGTCAAAAATATAAGGAGACATATTTATATAATGTATTTTAATGTGTTTTCCATAATTTTTGGCTGGTAGCTTGAGGGCTTAGAAATATATATGTAACATATGATAATATTATGAAAAATTTAATTTTCTGTTTCAATTCAACTATTTAACATAGCACTATGTATACAACAGATATTAAAAATGGGGCAAGAGTGTTGTCTGGATGGCTCAATTGGTTAAGTATCCAACTCTTGATTTCAACTCAGGTCATAATCTCAGGGTTGTGAGATTGAGCCCCACACAGTGCTCCACACTGTGTGTGGAGCCTGCTTAAGGTTCTCCCTTTCCCTCTGCTTACCCCTGCCCCACTAAAAAATGAGGCAAGATAAGGACCTTGACTTCAAGAAGCCCATAGTGGAGTTCTTGATAAGAACACAAATAATTGTAATTAAGACCAAGTAAATAAGAAAAGTACAAATAATTTAAATGGAGTTTAAAGAGCAGAAACTAGTTCATGTGATTGAGATTAATGAAAAAGATGGAATTTAAGATGGACATGAAGAGATATGATTTTGTTTGGTGGGGATAAAGGTACTGGAGAAGGAAGACCATGGGACCATGGAAAGTGGTCTATATTTTGAAATAGCAAATAGTTAAATGTATCTGGATCCTAAGGTACACTTGGAGAAGTAGTGGGAAATGAAGTTAAGAAAGACAGGGTGGTCTTACTACAGAAGGGCCTAAATATTAGTTGAAGTACCCAGACTCATTTGATTGGAAATGTGGTACCCCTGGAAGATTTCGAGGGGAAGATGAATAGGTTTGGCATAATGGTTTAAGAAGTGTGGTCTGACAGAAATTAGGCAGAGAGAGATAAGAGAGAAGATGAGCCTGAAATTATTACCACTTTCTAGTGCCTAGATTATTGAGAGGGGATTGGAGAAGTGTTAGCCAGGGTTTAGATGGGAAACAGATGGCACATTCAATTTGGATAATTTGAAGAGAGTTTAATAAAGGGACTATTTTCAAGGCTGTGAATAGTTGTGGGGGGGTGGAAATCATAAGGGATACATAATGCAGTTATTTGGGACTTATTAGAACTAGGACCATCATCACCCCTAGGTCTAAAATGATGTGGGACAGAGAGAATCAGATCTCAGGGGATAATTGTGTGGATCTGAGAGTTTTTAGTAGAGAGTGAGAGCCAGTCCATAGCAACCCCAAGGAAAATATTATGGCCTTATTCTTCTCCTTCCTTCTGTTTTTTTGCTGAGGCCTCTATTGGCCAAGCACAACCAGAAGCCAAAGGTCAAGAGAGCTTTTCAGGTTATCCATTTAGGTCTGCTTCCCAGGGCACACAGCAGGGTGGAGAGTGATCTGGATGGCAAATGAAAGATATCCTATACAGTTATGGACCACTGCAGGGTACTTTAGGTAAGATGCCACTCAGAAAGCTGGGAATGGAGTTCTGTGGGAATGTTGAACTAAAGATGAAGAATTTTGAACTGCTGAAGTTATGTGAGTAGATGAGATCATGGGGAAAATACATATATAGATAGAAAAAAAGGGAGTAAATTTATAGGATAGAACTTTCAGGAAAAGCTATATGTAGAAGACAGGAGAACAAAGAGGAGATATCAAAGAAGATAAGAAGGAATGGAAGGAAGCAAAACCAGGAGCAAAGAATGATGGAGATGAAGGAAAGACCCAGCATCAGGAAGGAAAAGGAGGCAGGGAAGAAGTCCCAGGCATAACACAGCTTTAAGAAGGGTTGAATAGACTGTTACTGGCTCTTTGACAATCTAGGATAAATAGTTGGTTTTATCAATACCAATGTGGCCCTCTGTTATGGTTGTGTTTTGGGGAAATAGGAAAGAGAATGCAGTTATAGTGAAGGAGTTGAGGCCAAGAACAAATAATCACATCCTTACTTTTCCATATACTTCTATTTTCTTCTGCTAGTCCTCTTGCTTTTCCTCTTTCTTCTTCCAAATTTGCATTTATTAACATCTATAAAATACTAGGCACTTTAGCTACCTACAGCATTCCATTTCAAAACCACCCAGGATGGTAGATATTCATCTTATGTGGAAGAAAGTTTGGTCATGCATTTAGTAAGGATCAGGCTCATTTTCAAAACTAGAACTCTTAAACTCCAAAGCTGCATACTCTTTTTACAATATTTGGCACATAGTAGTTATCATCTAGTTGAAGAAGAAATAAATGAAGTGTGGCATAGAATACTGCTTAAGAGACCAGCAGCCTGGGTTCCAGTGCTAACCTTGCTATCGAATATGATGTGAATTCTCTATTAAAAAAACTTGCTTTTAACTGTTCTGAGAATAATTACATCATGAAAACACTTTCCTTAGATAAAGTTATTATATAAATATTAGATGAATCATGAATATTTTCCATATGCAAATTTTGGAATCAAATGACATATCTTCTTTGTAAGGTCCTTAGAGTAAAATATTTTTATTATGTCGTTGTTACTGATTTTGCCCCAAGGAAATGGATGACATAATTCTAGATGCTTTATGATGTGCCATGTTCATTGTTCAGTTTACAGTATATAAATCAAGATATTGCCAATTACTCACAATGTGATCATAGTAAGTTGTTGTGAAATCAATGACATCTAAGAGTTCAGGCCAGAAGATAAATCAGAATCCTGTGCAAATAAGGAATGATTGGAGCCTTCTGATCTATGCCCTTCCTCTAAGGAAAAATGAAAGCACCCACAGTTCATCTTCGTTGTGGTTGAAAAATCAGAACTGAGCAATCTGGTCTGTTCTTGAAATGTTTTCCTTAAATAGGAAGTGTCCGTATTTTTTTAGTATCCCCGCCAACACAAATAACACTTAGTCTTCCATTCATGAACTTTTGCTATACTGTTAAGAGAATACCATCTGTCTACCATATAACGTTTAGTAATGATTTTATGATTTTTTGTAGCAAATGCATTGAAATTACAGAAATTATTGGATAAATATCTTTGTCGTCTTTTAAAACTTCCAATTCAGCTAGTACACAGATTTCCTCATTTTCTTCTCCCTTTACTCTGTTTCTCTTTAGAAATTCCTCCAGTTCTGTGTAGTTCTACATAGTGCTGTCCTTAGACTACTTGAGACATATTGTAGATAATTAACATCTGCTAACACTTGTAGAGAAGTGACACATTTTATTTCCTCCCAGCACAATCAGAAAAGTGACACCCAGAAATGTTAATTGATTTACCATTGAGATAAGTGTGGAATTAGCAGGGCCATAGAATGACCCAGTCCAAATAACAAGTCCAGTGTCTGCAATTCACCAATGAGGCAGACTGTGTTCAGAGTACTGAAATAAAATAATCTCCACACCCACCTTTGCATATACCGATTCATATGTGTGTTAAAATTGGTGTGGCTGTAGAGTGGAAAGGCCCAAGGTCTTTTAGATCTCTAATCTTACTTTGGTGTTTGTTTACAAACACTAAGAGATTTTAATTTTCCTCTGTTTCTTCTATTGCAAATCTCTTATTAACTTCTAAGAAGTTTCTTCAGGGGAAGAATGAAGTCGTTCTTACATATTGTTAGAAATGAAGAAATCAGTCTTACTTTAGAATTTTTGTCTCTGATGCGTTTTGAGGGAAGTGTTAAGAGTCAAGTGAAAGTGAATTTTTCAAGCAAATAATGGTCATATATGATTGAAAAATGAAAATACAAAGAAAGTCTGAAAGATTATAGCAAATTTAATGGAATATTAAAATATCAAGGGAAGTAGTAGATCCTATATTCATTTCATGACAAAGGAATGCATGAATTTGATCAAAGGTGTTAATTTTAAAAATTTTAGAATATATAAAATGTTGTTTACTTTCTCCTGACTTCATAGTCTTCTAAATTATCCACATGGATACCTTCTGTAATCAGTCAACTTATTTATTCAATAAAAATAATTTTTAAGGCATTATTGTTGGGATCTTTCATCTTCAGTGAGAATCTATACTATAATTATTTAATATAGTACCCAACACAGAAATGGTGAACTTGATAGTTATTTGGGATCCAGACAAAAGAAGATATCCAATCCTAAAAATGGAAAATGAATTGGAAGGTGAACATAGTGATATCACTGCTATTTCTGGATGAGTCAACATCATTTTCTTAATATATCAAGTTTGTTATAATCATATAAGTAAATTGAATTAAAAAGTGAATGATTTCTCTCAGCTGTTATGCATTATCTGGAAATAATGACAATTATATGCTTGAAGCTGTTGTCTGATATGTTAAACAACTATAGTGCCTTCTGTGTCCACTCACTATGTTAAGCACTGGGGTTCAATAACAGTACCAGCCCTCATGAACTAACAATCTCTGGAGCTTTGTGGAAAAGATACAATATAAAATAAGTTTTGATACAAAGGAGATGAATTGTAAAAGAAATGGGGAATAAAAAGTGATATTTATAGTTTTACCTTAAAAGTTCCCCCCAACACTTTAAGAGAAAGTTTATTTGGATTTCCATGTTCTTAAGTTTTATGGTTCTTGCAGTGGAATAATTTTGAGGTAATGACATTTAATTTGGGGTTGAAAGAGTCTGAAAGTACCCTTTTCACACGTTTCTTCTGCGTGATTTCTGCAATAGCAATGCTTGCCTCTTTGACCTCAGGATCAGGGGAGGGAATGTGAGTGAACACACCGTAAAAGCGCTATCCACCTAGGTTACTGACATTCCATTCCAGAGTTAGTGAGCCAACCTAAAGCGCATCTACTATAACTAAGGTTTACATTTGTGGATAGGATTAAGATGGCAAGGGAAGAAAAAAATGTCATAGTTTGGAACTCTAAGGGTCTTTAAAGTTTTTCTGTTTTGGGTTTTTTTTTTTTAATTATTTTTATGTATGAGAGCAACATGTTTCTGGTCAGAGCTAATTAAATGGTGGTTGAACCGGGGTGTTGGCATTAAGAATGGGAATTCACTGCCTATTCTGGGGCTGTGCCTCCCTTTACAATGATTGGCAAAAGCATCTTGAGAAAAGAAGTTTTAAATACATAGGGACATGGAGCCCAGTGTTCCTTTCTACCATCCTTCCATGGAATATCTCCTCTTACTGCATCTTCACCTCTCAGAGACAGTCTTTTTTTTTAATTGATATGTAATTAACATGTAACATTATATTAGTTTCAGGTGTATAACAATGATTTGATATTTGGATATATTGCAAAGTGATCACCACAAGAAATGTAGTTAGAATTTAGCACCATACTTGGTTAGGAGAAATTTTTTCCTTGTATTGAGAACTTTTAAGATCCCCTCTCTTAGCAACTTGCAGTCATGCAATATGATATTATTAATTATAGTCACCATGCTGCACATTATACCCTCATGACTTATTTATTTCATAACTGAAACTGTACCTTTTAACCCTCTTCACCTATTTTGCCACCTCACACTGTCCCTCACCCCTGCCTCTCACAACAACCAATCTGTTCTCTGTCTCTATGAGCTAGGTTTTTGTCATATTTTTTATTTAGTTTTTTTTGGTTTTTGTTTGAGATTTCACATTTAAGTGATATCATGAATTGTCTTTCTCTGTCTTATTTCACTTAGCATAATGCCCTCAAGGTCCATTCATGTTGTCACAAATGGCAAGATTTTATTCTTTTTAATGGCTGAATAGTATTCCATTGTATGCATATACAACTTCTTTATCTGCTTATCTATTGATGGACACTTAGGTTATTCCATATATTGGCTATTGTGAATAATGTTGCAATGAACATGGGAGTGCAGACATCTCTTCAAGGTCCTGATTTCATTTCCTTTGGATATATACCAAGAAGTGGGATTTGGGTCATATGGTAGTTCTATTTTTAATTTTTTTGAGGAATCTCCACACTGTTTTCCCATGCAAACATCAGTTTGTATTCCCACCAACAATGCATGAAGGTTCCCTTTTCTCCACATCCTTGCCAACACTTGTTATCACCTGTCTTTTTCATAATAGCCATTCTAACAGGTGATATCTCGTTGTGGTTTTGATTTGCATTTCCCTGATGTTGAATGATATTGATCATCTTTTCAAATACCTATTGGCTATCTGTATGTTTCTTTGGAAAAAAATATCTATTCAAATTTTAAATATCTTCTTCAGATAAATATCTTCAAATCTGCACATTTTTAAATTATTTGTGAGATTTTTGCTATTGAGTTGTAGGAATCCTTTGTATATTTTGGATATTAATCCCTTATCAGATACGTGATTTGCAAATATTTTATTCCATTCAGTAGATTGCCTTTTCATTTTGTCGATGGTTTTCTGTGCTGTGCAAAAGTTCTTACTTTTGAAGTATAGAATAACAGACACTGACCTGGGAGGAGAGAGAGGGTCATATCTTAGTTACAAATCACTGTGGAACCTTAGGCTTGTGTCTAAATTCCATCTGGCTTCAATTTTTCCAAATCTGTAAAATAAGTGCTTGAATCGGAAGATTTCTAATGTACTATTGAACTTTAAAATACCATGTTGGGCTATATTTTCCCTTGGAGGCAGTGATATTAGACATTTTGATGATACAAAAACACTATTGTCTCATCCCTAAAAAGAATCAGCAATACAGTCTGGGGGGCGGGGCTTGATTAGACTCAGGAGCTACTTTGGTCTTGGGAAAGTTGTTTAAACATCTTCTGTGAAGAAAGTTAACACAAATGCTGGTAGCCTAGGATTTTTAGCACTTAAGTATATGACTACTTCTGAGAGAAGTGAAAATATTCTTTCAAGTGGGATTCCAGGGACAGCATGAATTAAAATTACTTTCATAGAACAAAGCTTCAACAGATAAAAAAAAAATCTGTTCCTGTTAACACCGAACCACTCCCTGACAGTATTTCCTGTCTGCCTGTTTTATCTTTCCTAGCAGAAGTGTAAACTGGAAAGCCAAGATAGAATCAAACACAGCTTTGTATTCTCTACATTGAATACATTCTCTATTGCCTTTCAAATAATACATGCTCAATAAATGCATTGAATAAATGGGGCTAATAAAGTGAATAGGTGTTGAGATATAACATTAGGAAGAACTGTGGGGTAGTAAGATCAAATGTAAACTGATATCCATTGGCTCAGTCTGTCTACCCTAAGATCATCAGCGTTTTAAATCTGATTTTGAAATTTGGAAAAGGTGAAGAGAAAAAGGGGAATGATTTCAACTTTGAGGGAATAGGTCTTATGAGAAAAAAGTTCAAGGTGGTAGTTTTACTCAGCTAAGAAAGAATAGATTATATGAAGAGTAAGGATAGACTACATTCAATTATATATAGAGGTGTGCTATTACCACCTTCTTTCATAAGGTGGACAAAGCTAAGATTTGGTTTAAATATTCAAATCTTTCTAAAGTTAATTTTTGGAAATATTTGAATTTCATATCCTATATTAACTAGATTAGTCTGAAATCTCTATAAAATCACATGCTTTCAGTTTATAGCATGATTTTATATACATAATTTCATTTGTTCTTATTTGATTCTCATAAGTATCCAGAGAGGCAAGTAGATTAGATATTCTTTTCATTTCAGGGAAAATAAATCTGCAGAGAAATTTAACACTTTTCCCAGGGACTCATAACCATAAGTGTTAGTTGAAATAAGAACACAGGCTTTCTAACTTCTACCATAGTGTCCTTTACTTAGGCCATCCTACCTCAAAGGTAGAAATGGAGTCACTTCCTAAAAATTTTATGTTCTCAAATAATATGTAACGCCTCCTCAAGCACAATTAAATATTGGCCTTTGGGATCACATCTAGTTATTATTAATAATACTTCATGTTTGTATAAATACACTAAATGTATAAAACAAATTTAAAGGCTTAATTATGAGATTTCTTAATCTAAATGTAGTTCCCTAGGATTTACCTGAATCCGAATTTTCAAGGGTAAAGTTGTGACAGCAGTCCACATTGCTATGCTGATGGGTTAATTTTCTCCTTTCCTCATTCAAATGCTTTAAGTTTGTCAAGAAAAGGCACTTTCTCTCTCTGGTTTGCCTCCTTACTTCAAAAGAGGAGGCAGGAGCCCATTGAGAGAGGTGGCTTGGGTACACAGCATGAGCTGTCCAAGCTGGCTGGAAGCAGTAACACAGGCAAAAAGAAAAACAGAATTTCAATTGCCAGCATGAGCCCCAAAATGGAATTAATAAGAAACAGATAAAAACTATACACTGTAATTATATTCTGTCAAAGGGATCTCTAGCAGACTTTTTCTGACGTTACTATCAAAAGAGAAGGAAATGGCTAAAAGTGTAATTTTCTCCTGTACCATTTTGCCACTTTAGTGATTAGAAGAAATTAAGTGAGTGCACAATGGAAATTACCTACTGGGTCAATGAAAACCAACTTCTGTCCACAAAAGAGAAGTGATGTAGATGGACTTTCTCCCTTTTTAATTAAGAAATAATCTTTAAGGAGCATATTACTAAAATAATTCACATATTTGCATGAGCCAAAAATTCAATGAATGTTCATGTTCCTCTTCTAATGTATAAGACACTGACTGGGTGTCCCAGTTCATCAAAGAGTTTGTAGTGTAGTGAGGCTTGCACATAATAAATAGCTATAATGGGGGGCGCCTGGGTGGCACAGCGGTTAAGCATCTGCCTTCGGCTCAGGGCGTGATCCCGGCGTTATGGGATCGAGCCCCACATCAGGCTCCTCTGCTATGAGCCTGCTTCTTCCTCTCCCACTCCCCCTGCTTGTGTTCCCTCTCTCGCTGGCTGTCTCTATCTCTGTCAAAATAAATAAATAAAATCTTTAAAAAATAAAAATAAAAAATAAATAGCTATAATGAATGATGGAAAATGACAACCTTCATTCTAGAGATAAAGAAAAGAAAGGTTGGGGATTCAGAAGCAAGAGCGATGATTTCTAGTTGGAAGAAATCAAAGAGAGCTTCTTGAAAGAGTTAAATTTTGGCTAGATTTGGAAGATCATTAAGATTTTGATGTGTGAAAATAGTGGAGGCATTACTAAAATATTCTATGTGGAGAAAACTCTATGAAGAAAGGATCCAGTATGTGGCCAAAAAAAAAAAGTATATAGAAGAATCACAGATTATACACAGCTCAGTTTAATCAGAGCATAGGGTGTATGAACATTAGTGGAAAAGTACTATTGGAAGGGTTGGCTAGAGGCTAAAAGGAATTTTGATTTTATTCTGTTCATGGTGGGAAACCACTCAGTGTTCTTGAACTGGGAATGAAATAATCAGAGCTGTGGTTCTGGAAGATTAATCTGGTACTGAGTTATAAGGTGTGCTAGAGGGAGAAGAAATTGGGAGGTGAAAGGGATTCTAGTTTCCTGCAGTAGCCCAGGAAAGTGATGGTGCAAGTGTGACTTTGGAGAAGCAGTAGGACTGGAAAGAAGTGGATGAATAAAATATGCTGTGCATTCATTCAGTTAATAGGTATTGGATACCATGGACTCTGCTGGGTTGTGAATTAATACTGCTGAGCACGATAGAAATAGTCTTTACCTGAGTAAAATTTACAGTATTAGTAGCAGGTAGGAAACTATTCACATAATCTCAAAATCATGTAAATGCAAACACAGAATGGCTATGAAGAGAATATACTTGGATCTAGAAGAGCATGTAGTGGAAGATCTGACCCAAACTTGAGGAGGCAGGGAAGGGGTCTCAGAAAAAGTTTTATTTGATATGAAATCAGGATACGTAAGAATTAAATATTAAAAAGGGAGAGAGATGGAGCAGCATTCGAGGCAGAAGGACCAGATATTCAAAACCCTTGAGGTGTGAGAGAACTTGATGTTAGGTTCAAGCAACTGGAAGGAGACCAGTGAAGTTGAGACAGAGGAAAAAAGCGAGAGAGCAATGTGAAATGAGACTGAGACCATAAGGAGGGGCAAGAGCACTCAAGGTCTTCTGGGTCAGTGTAAGCCTTTGTACTTCATCTAATATGCATGGATTTAAAACAGTGGAGATAGAGTTACTTACAAGTTAGTAGAATACTCTGACAGATGCATGGAAAATTATTTTGAGATGGGCAAATGGATCTGTGAGACTGATTAAAAGGCTGATACATAGTCCAGGTATGAGATGATAGTAGCTTGGGCTAAGTTGGTTTCAGAGGAGAAGAGAGAAGTAAATTATATACGACTGATTAATAGACTACATGTGGGTTGAAGAGTGAGAATTTGTTGGTGGTGGTTGGTGGTGGCGGCGGCTATTCAAAAAATTAAGGGGAAAACTACGGTTTTATAATTTTGAGAAAACTGAATTTAAATTACCCTTGAGACATGTAAGTGGAGAAATCTGGTAGTCCTCTGGGTATACAGACCTAGAGCTGCAGGTAATTTGGGAATCATCAGATGGATTATAACATTGGTAAGATGAAATCACCAGGGAGATCAATAAATGTATAATGTATAGCACATGAAGAAAAGAGGCACTAAGTCTGGCACTTGAAGATATCTATTTCATGTTTAGTGGCCAAGTAGAGAAGAGTAAGACAGTAAAGAAGATAGAGAAAGAAGGGCCAGAGATTTGGGAGGAAAACTAAGTGAGGGGCATCATGGAAGTAAATGAAAGAGAATGTTTCAAAAAGGAAGGGGTGATTCCCTGTGACAAACACTATTGTGTGATCAGAGAAGAGGAGTACTGAACACATCCATAGGATTTAGGATCAGATTAGAGAAGTTTGAGGAGAAAGAAGAGTAGGCAGTGAGCATAGAAAACCCTTAGAAGTATGAGTATGAAGGAGACGAGATAGGTAGCTAGAAAAAGAAGTGGAATAAAGAGATTTTTTTTTTAAATGGAGTTACTTGGGGCACCTGGGTGGCTCAGTCATTAAGCGTCTGCCTTCGGCTCAGGTCATGATCCCAGGGTCCTGGGATTGAGCCCCATGTCTTTGGGCTTCCTGCTCAGCAGGGAGTCTGCTTCTCCCTCTGCCTGCCACTCTCCTTGCTTGTGTTCTCTCTCTCTCTCTGACAAATAAATAAATAAAATCTTTAAAAGAAAGAATCATTGAAGATTAAATTTTATTTGGGACTCCCTGGAAGCCAAGGCAAATAGGGAAAGAATGAGTGTCATATAAATTCATTATCTGATAGTAATAATAAAAATAGATGATATTAATGAGTGATTTCTATTATACATGTAGTATCTCATTTAGTCTTCATTAAAGCCCATGAAGTAGTTACTACTCTAACATTTATTTTTCACATGAGGATACCTGGGCTAAGGAGGGTAAGTAACTGAGCTAAGATCACAGAGGTCATGACTGGCAGAGGGCTGCTTAGACTTCAGGACTCTGACCCAGAGCCACACTCTTTCACAACTAAGGCATGTGGCTTTCCTTTATAGAGACTCTTCAGAGAAGACAAAGTTTCTTTTGGTACCAAACTCTAAAATAAATTGGTCACATGGGATCTTGTGTTGGGGGCATTGCAAAACATGCTGGGAAATGTCTATGTGCTTTAAGCAGGTGTAGTAACCATTGATGTTTTTGTTACCAATGAATGTTCAGGGAGGTGGGAATCTTGAATACCCATTTCTTGGTTCATGCCTGCTGCATATCCTAACAGCTGCAGCAGCCCTTTGTCCTGCTGAGGGAATTTACCCAGGTTCTGCTTCCTGTCCTCAATTTTGAAAGCTCTTACTTACCTGCTTGTAGGATTTTCATTCTTGTCTCCTATAAATGCTTCCCTTCTGCTGAGCTTCTTAGAATTGTTTACTTACTGAGATGGTCAGAATTTCTTATTTTTATCAGAAAAGTAATATTTGTTCATTATATAAAATTTGGAGAAGTCAGAGAAATATAAAGAAGAAATCAAAGATCACTTTTAATCCCTTCACCCCTATATAACCACTGGAAACATTAAAAATCCTCAGGGCATTTGTTCTATGGATTTACATATGTTTATCAAGTATCTTTTGATTTAGGCTCTGTGTTAGATACTTTGTATCAATACTTATACAGGTGAAGTAATACTGTAAACAATGTTTTATAAAATGCTCTCCTTGCTTACACATTTTGAAAAATTTCTCATGGCATTTAATATTTCTCTTTGAAATAGCTTAATTGTATTTCATCAGAAGGGTGAACATTCTGTGTTTACTCAAATCTACATCGTTGGGTACCCAGGTTTTCTTCTCATTGTTTTGGCAACTGTAGGTAAACCTGCTATGAACATCGTTCATAAATTTCTGTGCATGGGTCTGGCTTTTTTCCTTAGGCAGATTCCTAGAAGGTAAATTGCTGTGTTAAGCAGAATTTTAAAAATCTGATTATTTAGAAAAATCTGCTTTTCTCCAGGGTACTATGTCTTATTATTTCTTTCTAAACCACTTTTTTGAGGGGTGGTTGTACATATTTAATATATGCTACTAGATGAGTTTGAAGATAAGTATACAACCATGAAACTGTCACTATAATCATGGCTATAAAGCTACCACCTCCAAAAGTGTGTATTTAATTATGTTTGTTTGTTTATCTATTTATCTGTTTATTTATATTCGTTCTTTTCTTTTATGGGAAGATCACAACATAAGATTTTCCTTCTTAGTAAAATTTTAGGTGTACAGTACAGTATTGTTAACGATAAGCCCTTTGTTGTACAGAGCTTACTCATCTTGCATAACTGAAACTTTGTAGGGGATGCTGTGTCTTATATTAAATGTGAATGCATATAGTAAATAACCCAGTGCCTCACACTCAGTGGTTTCTCGATAAATGATGACTGTTATTATTCAAGATAAGCAAACCACAATTTGTCCTTGAGCTTAATTATAAGGAATATTATTATCAAATGGGAATATTTTCTTTAGAAAAGTAACCTTTTCACTACCTAACTTTCTTACACAATTTCTGTATTTCTTCATGGTATTCCCATATGATAATGATAATAATAAACGCTTTTTAGAGCAGGCACTGAATTAAGAATTTTTTGTGTTGCATATCACTAATCTTCATATGCATGGGCACTGTTATACCCATTTTACAGATGAAAAATTGAGACTGGAAGGGATTATGTGATATACCCAAAGCTACATAGAGTTTAAGTGGCAGAGCCAGGCTTCAAGGCAGGTATCCTGATGCCAGAGTCTGCACATTTCACCATGACTAATGAGAGAGGAAAATAATGTCCATGAATGAAAATGACCTGTGATTCTATTTCTGTTGCTAAACCTAATGACGTCAAGTCAGGCAGTAACAGTTAATCCATAGTAGGCCAACCAATACTTTTTCTGTATGTTTCTCCCCTCTTTTTGTTTTTTTTTTTCGATTTCTATTTTATTTTTTATTAAGCCCACCCCCAGGTTGCTCAGGTTTTTTTCTCCATTACTGCCATCAAAATGGATTTTATGAAGGGTCACATAAATCGTTTAAGGTTTCTCAAGATTTGCAGCTGTATTTTAATAGGAGCCAGCATTTTAATTCAAATTTGTGTAAGTCAAATGATGGTATTTTAAACTGTAGATAGCTAGTAGGGTAAGCAAATTTGTGGGGGCAGGGGAATCTTTCTGAAAGGACACAGGGTAGGCAGCCATGCATATCACTTACTTGGAACACCAGCCTCTAACCTTGGCCTCTTATTTCTTTCTCTCTTTCTCTTCTTACCTAACTTCTTTCCTCAGCTATTTCTTGAGAGCATTTTAGGAAAGTAATAAAAATGAATGCATCAATGCTTTGAGAAAACAGCAAAATGATTGAAAAGTGATGTTTATATTCATTACTTTCTTTTTCTTCAAGCTTTTGGTTTTGAGCTTCAGGACCTTTGGTCTACAGGAAGAGCATTATGCTGGCTAGTTCAAGTGAGGAATAATGGAGACAGACAAAAATTGAAGGGCAGGGGTGAAGCAGTTACAAATATTAAGAACCTTCACAGTGTTTGTTTTAACCCTCTGAGGCTCAGCGGCGACTATCCTGAATGGAAGGATCTCCGTGAATTAAAGGAGATTTTTAAAAGATGATGGATGTGCAAGATTGCCTCCCTTCTGCCCGTTATGAAACTGGCTGGCCCTAAAGTTTTTGCCATGGTTATTACTTCACGGAGAGAAAAATATGTGTAGGGTAGAAATTATTCAAGGGCATTATCTTTCCTGATTTTTTCATTTCCTTTTCCAGGGTAGCGGAGGATGATTTTATGAGGTTGCAAGGTATGCAAATGAATACATTGTAGGTGGTATTTACATACAGTGGCCCTGGTAATGTCAAGAAACCACCAAGGATTATCCAAACCCAGTTTTGACTTCTACTATAATCAACCGCCTAACCAACCTAACAACCCAAGGCACCCCACTGGGCAGTGTGGGGGAGTTGACAGTTTTAAATGTTATCAGTAAAGGTTTCTACCCCCAAATTATAGACAAATTATTTATTACTAGTTTACTCTGCAGTTGTTAGCGTAGGCTTTGCAATATCATGAATATCATGACGTCGTGACCTAAGGCCACATCAGAGTTTACCTTAAGGATTCACTATTTTCTGGCTGTATTTTGAGATCATAGATCTAACCAACTGAGCTAATAGGTTCAGATATATCATGATTTTTCAATGAAGAGAAGTGGTTGGTAGAGAGAGAGAATTAAATTCTTGTTTCTGTTCTTTCCAAGACTGTTATGTTCCACTTCCTGCTCAATTTTGTACCTTAGTTTGTGAAATGTAATAGGAGGGACGGAGGTAGAAATAAGTGGATTCCTTCCTTCAGCTCCGTAACAGATGCACCAAAAGGAAGTAAAGTTCTTTCATTCCAACTCTATAATGTTTAGACTCCCATTTTGAAAACCGTATTCACATTTGAACAATTTAAATCGAAAGAAAGAAGTGATAGACATCTCTGAAATGTGGATAGGAAAAGTTTGCTTTGATAGCCCGTATACATGATCTCCTCGTTTGGTTTCCAAGCAGCCTGTAAAGTCTACCTCGTCCACACATTTTCCGCCTCCCAAACCTGTAATTCTAGCTGCCCTAAAGAAGCATACCGTTCTTAATCTCACGATCACAATCACGGTGGTATTGGAATCAGGCCACACAAACTTGTAATGTCAAATATGAAACTTAGATTAAAGAAATCTTTTCAATTCTCTGATATGGCCTTGGTGAGTAGCCCTGGAAAATTTGTGAGGAATTCTGAAGACAATTGAGGGAAACAAAGTTTCTAGGATAAAGTATTTGTATGCCCCCCCCAAATGTAGACAAAAAAAGGGTGCGAAATGGTGTAGAAACACAGCTCTTCCCAGTTCAGTTAGGCTGTTTGGGCCTCTTCTGTTGATGCTCGTACAGAGCCTCAAGCTTGGATGCGCCCATCCCTGTTCTAGTCTGGACACGTGGAAATGTTCGTAAATTCTTGCCAAGCAAAGGCAGGAGAAGGGAGCCATCTGGTGTGGGAGGTATATGCTGGTTAACCGTATCAGGAAGCAGGTGGCTAAGCTGCAGGAGGTTTGCAGGCTGACAACTAGAGACAGGGAAGACTTTGTCAGTACAATGGACACCGAGACATCAAAGTAAGAGAAAGGAGCTTACAAACTAGGAGAAAGAATTTCAGTAGGAGAAACCGCTTTTTGCTCTGCTTACATTTTGGCTCTCATTCAATTCCATTCCACAAACATTTATTGAGTGCCACCACACTCATAGTAAGACACTATGCCTTTTGGGAAGTAAGTAAGAAGAAATGTCATGGAGGAGAAGGAAAAGTACTTCTTTAGAGGAGAAACAGGTCTAACGGGCATGATGCCTCATAACCCCCTAAATGCCTGTGAGTCCATGGCAGGCACTGTGCAGACTATCCCAAAGCTGCATTCCTTCTCCTTTAGGAAGTGGCAGTGTGAAATACACAGCTAAATACAGCTCGACCTAGGTTTGTTTTATAAAGAGGGATAATCCCTGTATCTTGAACACATATGTATTCTCTCAGGTGTGAACTTAATGTCTCTGTCTCTCTCTCTCTCTCTCTCTCACACACACACACACACACACACCCCTTCTCAAATACAGTTTATGTTAACCATTTAAAATTTTGTTACTCTAGGTTTGTGTAAGGTTGGTGCCAAGTAAAAATGGGTAAGGAAACGGTTACAAAAATAAGCACAGAACAAATATGGAAAACTTATGTTTATAACTTTTCTATATGTTATAAATAAATATAGCATGTTCAGAAAATAAATAATAAATAGATTACTTTATAATAAATATATTTATAATAAATAAATGAAGAAGTGAAAATTCAGAGAATTAAATGACTTATCCAAGGTCATACAAAGTAAACTTGGGGACAAAATCAGTTCACATGCCTTATAATCTAGAGGTTACAAAAATGGCAGTATGTTACTTTTTGAATATGAGAAACAAAATGCATTTTATTGGAAAGTGTGGGTTAGCTTCATCTTTTGCCTCCTCTTCTTTAGTATTGTCTGGGAAACTCACTAAGACCCAACAAATTTCTTTTTTGCCTTGCATTGCTGCCCTTCTGCTATATGCATGCCATATAAATTAATCTTTATTTTTGAAAACATGTGCAGCCTTTAGTCAATAGTCATTTGATGAAGCTTCAGCATTTTGTTTCTTTATTCTTTCACATTCTACCAACAGGTTACATTCTTTTGTTTATTTTCTAACTTAGCTATCTACTCACAGCTCAACTTCCTGGAAGTACATTTTGGTTGCGGCTGGAATACTAGGATCATTGCAGGTTAATGTGAAAATACCTTTTGATAGGTTATCTTTGCACAATACTCTGCCAAAATGCCTTGGCCCCAAATCACTTAATTTCTAGGCTACCCCATATAATGAATTATACTGTCATGGCAAGTGCCACTTCAAAGGAAATCAGAAAGAACCAGAGCGTTCTTGAGTATGTTTCCCAGTAAAGTGATATAACCTCTCTTTAAATCTAGAATTCTGTAGTGTAGAAGCTTCAAAAAAATATTTTGATAATTTATGTATGGTGAGCCGCAGGGAGATATCAGAAAGAATATACATGATATGATGGAGAAAATATTAATACTTGGTTTTGAGGACAATTGTGAAATATATATTTTTTTCTTACAACAGTAAAGTTTTAGCAGAAAAAATATGACAAAACTAGGTAGCTGTAATCAATGTTTTAGGTAAGATTTAATTAGTTATAACTTAGAAAAAATCTGTTTTTGCTTTGTATTTTATTTATAACTTATTCTTACAAAGACATATTAGATGAACTATCCTTTCTGGCAATACACTGAGTAACTGTAATATGATAATACCGTTGTCCTGATCACCTATATATAGTCAGTAGGACCCTGGTGAGAGTAATGTAGTTTATTTCTGCTGCTTAAGTTTCCATGTGCTCCTGCTCTGTACTTTATAAATCTGCTCTGAGGCTTCCAACCACAGGTTAGAATTCTTTATACATAGATACTTTGATACTAGAGTTAAGGTCTTATAAACAATTCTTTAAATTATCCTCTATGTCCCTCCAATACCAATTTATTGACTGCTTGTTACATTCAAGGTACTGTGCTTGGGACCTTAAAGCATAATATCATTTATAATCTTCCCAACAACCTAGAAGGCACCTACTTTTATCTCCATTTTACAGATGAGAAACCTGATGCTCACAGAAATGAAGTTAATTGCCATGGTCACCCAACCAGTAAGTGGGGAAATTGATACTCAAGTCCTGGTCAGTCATACTCTGGTGCCTCAATGCTGATTCCATGGTTCAAACTAGCTTCTTCACTAGTAATTGGGAGGGAGTAATGCTCTTTGTGATTGGCGTCTGTTGTCAATAGGTTCATAAAAATGGGTATTAAGGAGTAAAACAAAGATAAAATCTCAGGTGGGCCATTAGAAGAGACATCGACATCATCTAGTGACTTGCTAAGAGACAGCAACATTGGCACTTCCTGAGGGCTTATTAGAAAAGCAGACCCTTTGCCTCCCCTTCACCTATATTCCTTAATTAGAATATAGCCAGATAGTTTTCACATGCATGGAATAAGAGCCCTAGACACCTGGAAGAGGGTCTGTAAGGACTACAGAGAGCCTGAATGGTTCATACTGCCCCCTTCAACCGGAGAAGCTCAGGTTTGACTTTTTTCCCCTTCATTTTGAACGTTTGTCAAATCCGAGACTCCAGTATTTCATTCGCTAAATTTTGCTGCTTTAAAAAAAAAAAAGTTGAAAACCACTGATCTACACATGATCATGAGGTTTATACATAAGGAAAGTGAAGTTCAGTTAATGACTTGCCCCACACACATTATTAGCAGATTTGTAAGTGGAACCCACAGCCCAGCTTTTATAACTTTGGATGAAAAATACTTGAGCAGTGTGATATATAGTAATCAGGAGACTGAGGTTCTGCTCGTGGCTTTATCTAGAGTCAGCAGGATGATCCAGAGTAAACAGTTGCATTTCTCTATGCCTTAGTTTCTGTGGCTATAAAAGACAGAGATCATATTTATGATTTTTATATTCCTTTCTAGCTTTTATATTTGATATGAATATTGTCACCCATTTCCTAAAATCTTATTTTTAAAGCAAGTTTAAAATTAATAGGAAAATAATACTATGGCAAAAAAAAAAAAAATCAAGTAGTACCAAGGGTCTAAGGAAAAATTAAAAGTCTTTCTTTCCTGCTCCCACCTGGGTCTGTGCCACACAAGCAAGAATTAATGGTTTCTGTTTTTTATTTCTAATGATTTCCGTTTAAACTGTGTACTTATGGCTTGATTTCTAGATTTACCACTAGACAATATTGACTCCCTTTGTAAAAGGTGAAGAATTTATTCCATCTAAACTACCATCAAATTCTTCACTCCCTTCCCATTTTCCTTTTAGTTATACTTTATTTTGTTTTTCTGGAGGTTACCTTTATGATTTTATTTTATTATTTATTTATTTATTTATTTATTTTTATTATATTATGTTAGTCACCATCCCCGGATTCCGATGCAAAGTTCGACCTTTATGATTTTAAATAGCATACTCTCTTTGTTTATGTATCTGCTTTAGAACATCTTTTTATGTATTTTATTTCTCCTATTATGAAACTTACAATAACTATTATTAACATTGCTTTGTAGGTTGATTTTAAAAATTAAAAAGCTAATAAACAACATTTACAATAATATGGTCATATAAATATTGCTCATACATGTGACAGATAGACTCTGGGGTGTCCCTCATGTGTATGTCCTGCCCTTAAGTATGAGTGAGACCTTTGTCTTGCTTTCAACAATAGAATATGGCAAAAGTGATGGGCTGTTACTCCCATGATTACATTATGGTGTGTGTGTGTGTGTGTGTGTGTGTACACCTATGTGTGTTTCTGTGGGCTCTGGCTGACAGCCATCATAAAAATGGGAACCTCAGGCTTTCAGCCACAGGATGAATTCTGCCCAACAACCTGAATGAGCTTGGAAGTGGATTCTTCCCCAGTCCAACCTCCAGATGAGAATGTAGCCAGGCCAAAACCTGAATTGTAGCCTTGTGATACCTTGATCAAGGGACCCAGGAGGGGACCCAGCTGTGCCTGGACTCCTGGCCATGGAAATAGTTATAACTGTTATGAAGCAGTAGAGAACAAATACAAAGTAGAATTATTTTTTTCCATAATGAAGGCAATGTATTTTTTTGTCACTACATTTATACTGACCATAGAAAGAACATCCAGATATTAAGGGCTGTTTCCTTCTTAATTACTTTATTTAGTTTTAGTAAGACCTCAGGTGCAATGGGGTGAATTAATCATTCCTCACTTCTCACTCCCATGCTCTCCCTACCATGGGCAACTGTTNCCATAATGAAGGCAATGTATTTTTTTGTCACTACATTTATACTGACCATAGAAAGAACATCCAGGTATTAAGTGCTGTTTCCTTCTTAATTACTTTATTTAGTTTTAGTAAGACGTCAGGTGCAATGGGGTGAATTAATCATTCCTCACTTCTCACTCCCATGCTCTCCCTACCATGGGCAACTGTTCTAATGTATTCAATATATAGCTGTTTACATGTATTCCAGAAAACAAGAATTGATATTTTGGATGAATGTATATTTTATTGCCTTATAATGCATTAAATGATAGATCTCATTCACATACTGCTGTGTGTATATCAAGTTCTTTGTGTCAAAAGCCACATAGTACTCCATTGTGAGCATCTGCTTTAACTTACCACTCTACTGCAGGGATACCCAGAGCTTCCTCAGATCCCTGACATCATAAATGATGCTATTTATGGAACTTTATTCTTCCATGAAAAATTTATAATATGTTTATTGATTAGGTAAAAATACAACTGGGATTTTGATTGGGATTGCAATGAACATATAGATAAATCTAAGAAAATTAATATCTATATACTATTAAGATGTCCCTTCTAGAGCATGGAAAGATTCTATTTTATTTAGATCACCTTCTGTGTTATTTATCAGGATTTTTAAGTTTTGTATATATCTTGCTATCTTTCTTCTCTGCTGATTCTATTGAGTTTTGCTTCCCCCTAGTTAAATGATGACATCTTTTACAAATAAAGGAATATATTTCCTTTTTTAATCATGCATTTCTTATTCCTTTTTATTTCTTACCGAGTTTTCTAGGACTTCCCATGGTATTGAATCAGTAGCAATGGTAGGGGCATTATTTTTTGTCCCTAATCCTTAGAGAGGAAGCATGTAGCATTTCTTCTTTAGCTATAATGTTTACTGTAGGCTTAAAAAAAAGTTTATTTATGCATAAATGTCATACAATATTTAATGTGTATAATTTTATAAGTTTTCACACACACACACACACATACACACATTTGTGAAACCACAATCAGGATACCATAATCAAGATAATAAACCTATCCTTCATCAATACCCAAAATCTTTCTTATGCCCCTTTGTAATTCTTCTCTCTCAAACCTTTCTGGGTTCTCACACCCTTCCCCCAACCTTCCCCATATACAAGCAAGAACTGATTTGATTTTTTTCACTATACAATAGTCTACATTTTCTAAAATTCTATACAAATGAAAGGATGCATTATTCACTCACATTGTTTCACTCAGCATATTTAAGATTTATCCATGCTGTTGCATGTATCAATACTTTATTCTCTTTTATTACTGATTAGTTTTCCATCTCATGGATATACCACAATTTTTTTTTTAATCTATTCACCTTTTGGTGAACATTTAGATTGTTTCCAGGTTTAAGTTATTACCAGTATAACTGCTAAGAGCATTGGCTTACAATATTTTGCATGGACCTACACTTTTATATCTCTTGGCTAAATGCCTAGGAGTAGAATGTCTGAGTCATATGGTTGTTGCATGTTTAATTTAATAAGAAACTGCCAAAGTGTTTTCCAAAAGAGTTGTCCCATTTTGTATTGCCATAAGCAGTTGTTCCACATCCTTGTCAGCATTTGGTGTTATCAGTTTTTTTTTTTTAATTAGCCATTCCTTATGTGTGTAGTAGAATCTGTGATTGTAATTTGCATTTCTCTAATGGCTAATGATATTGGCTATTTTTTTACATACAGATGGCTCATTTGTCATCCATATAATTTTCTTCAGTCAAATTTCTGCTCAAATATTTTATATATTTTATTTGTTTTCTTATTACTGGATATTTTTAAGTGTTTTAAATAATATATTTTTTAAGTTCTTTATCAGATGTTTGATTTTCTAATATTTTCTTTCAGTCTGTGGCTTGTCTTTCATTTTCTTAAAAGAGTCTTTGAAAGCAGGTGTTCTTAATTTTGATGGAGTTCAGTTTATCAATTTGTTCTTTGTACTTTATCCTTTTGATGTATCTAAGAAATCTTTGCCTAATTCAGCATCATGAACATTTTCTCCCATGTTTTCTTATAGAAGTTTTGTAGTTTTAGACGTTGCATTTAGGCCTGTGATCTACTTGGAGGTAACTTTTGTTTATATTGAGAGGTGTGGATAGAAGTTTATAATTTTTCATATGGATACCAATAATTTTAGGACCACTTGTTGAAAGACTATCCTTTCTTCACTGAATAGTTTTGCATTTTTGTGAAAAATCAGCTGAGCACATATGTGTGAGTCTATTTCAGACTCTATATTAAGTCTAATTTCTCTATTTTTATGCCCATACCATACTTTTGATTAATGTAGCTTTATATTGTTTCATGTTCAGGGATAAATCTTTCAACTTTGTTCTTTTTTGAGGTTATTTTGGCCTTTCTGTATCCTTTGCATTTTGTATGAATTTCAGAATTGGCGTGTAAAATTCTATAAAAAAGGCTGCTGGGATTTTAAATGGATTGCATTTAATATATAGGCCAGTTTNTTATTAAGTCTAATTTCTCTATTTTTATGCCCATACCATACTTTTGATTAATGTAGCTTTATATTGTTTCATGTTCAGGTGATAAATCTTTCAACTTTGTTCTTTTTTGAGGTTATTTTGGCCTTTCTGTATCCTTTGCATTTTGTATGAATTTCAGAATTGGCGTGTAAAATTCTATAAAAAAGGCTGCTGGGATTTTAAATGGATTGCATTTAATATATAGGCCAGTTTGTGGGAAATGGAATCTTAGCCAGATTGAGGATTCTGATCCATGAACCCAGTATACTTCATTATGCAAGGGCTCCTTACTGTTTTCAGCAGTGTCTTGTAGTTTTCATTTATAAATTTTATATACTTTATATACTTTTTGTCCAACTTTTCTCTAAGTATTTTATTTTCATGCTGTTTTAGATGGTATTGTTATTTTCAAAATTTCAACTTCTGATGTTAGTGTACAACAATATGATTGACTTATATGGATTGACATTGTATCCTTAATTTTCTAAACTCACTTAGTCCTAGTC
>NC_048227.1:51982166-52015018 GCF_002007445.2 Ailuropoda melanoleuca
TTAATTTTGATGGAGTTCAGTTTATCAATTTGTTCTTTGTACTTTATCCTTTTGATGTATCTAAGAAATCTTTGCCTAATTCAGCATCATGAACATTTTCTCCCATGTTTTCTTATAGAAGTTTTGTAGTTTTAGACGTTGCATTTAGGCCTGTGATCTACTTGGAGGTAACTTTTGTTTATATTGAGAGGTGTGGATAGAAGTTTATAATTTTTCATATGGATACCAATAATTTTAGGACCACTTGTTGAAAGACTATCCTTTCTTCACTGAATAGTTTTGCATTTTTGTGAAAAATCAGCTGAGCACATATGTGTGAGTCTATTTCAGACTCTTTATTAAGTCTAATTTCTCTATTTTTATGCCCATACCATACTTTTGATTAATGTAGCTTTATATTGTTTCATGTTCAGGTGATAAATCTTTCAACTTTGTTCTTTTTTGAGGTTATTTTGGCCTTTCTGTATCCTTTGCATTTTGTATGAATTTCAGAATTGGCATGTAAAATTCTATAAAAAAGGCTGCTGGGATTTTAAATGGATTGCATTTAATATATAGGCCAGTTTGTGGGAAATGGAATCTTAGCCAGATTGAGGATTCTGATCCATGAACCCAGTATACTTCATTATGCAAGGGCTCCTTACTGTTTTCAGCAGTGTCTTGTAGTTTTCATTTATAAATTTTATATACTTTATATACTTTTTGTCCAACTTTTCTCTAAGTATTTTATTTTCATGCTGTTTTAGATGGTATTGTTATTTTCAAAATTTCAACTTCTGATGTTAGTGTACAACAATATGATTGACTTATATGGATTGACATTGTATCCTTAATTTTCTAAACTCACTTAGTCCTAGTCTCTCTCTTGTAGATTTCCTTTCCATGGGATTTCCTTTACAAGCCATCATATTGTATGTGAACAAAGACAATTTTATTTCTTCCTTTCCAGTCTGGATACCACTGCTTTCTGTTTCCTGTTATCTTTAGTTTCCCTCTCTTAGAACCTCCACCAAATGTTAAGAGAATGGATACCCTTGCCTTGTTCCTGATCTTAGCTTGCGTGAAGGGGGAGAGCTGCCTGCCACAGTAATATCTTCCCCAGTATCTCTTTAACCATATCCAATGGCCAGGCCTTTACACCAGGAGCATTTCTGAGTCTAATCAACACTCCCCTTTTTTATCAGCAGGAATTACTAAATTTTAGGTTGAGCTCAAATGAAATTACTAAATTATAGATAGACCCTGTTGGTGGACCCAGTTGAAAGTTTTCGTTTGTTTGTTTGTTTTTAGTGAGACTGGGACAATGCTTTCCCATAGGCATAGTAAAGCTTTAGTTTGGACTTCTTGTTTTTACTTACTGTTCTTTTCATCTCTCCAAAGCCTGTATGCACATTACCTGCGTGCAGGGTGTATAAGAAATAAAAAGTTACTTTTGGTTGTTATCACAATGCCGGCATTGGATGGGTCCTTTGGTTATCAAGTAAGACAAATTCTGTAAGGTACAGAAACCTCTGTGCACGTTAGAGAGAAGGGGGCACTTTGTTTTCTTGGAGGAGTTTTAGCTTCTTTCTCTTTGAGTCTAGTTCTTCTACCTCCGATGAGAGGTTTTCCCAGGGACAGAGAAAGGACCCACACCCCAACCTGCAGTGAAAAGAGGCGAAGGGACGCAATCAGTGAAGTTAGGAAGTACAACTGTCAGGAGCCAGATTAAGATACTTCTGTCTATCTGGGTCCTGGCATCTGGCCTGATGCGGTGACTTTAGCATGGGGCAGGCAGGAGTGTTTGTCAGGAGGCTGTACCCTTCGCAAACTTTTATTTTCAAAATTTCAAAAATTTATTCTGGGGAGTGTTTACCAATGGGTACCCATACCATTAGGTGAAAAGTTTGTTATAGTGGGTACTGTCTCCATGCGCCCATAGTTAACTGGGTGCTGGAAACACAGAACTGAATCAGATAGTGTCCCTGTTCTTAAGGAACTTATAAACTTGTCGGGGGACAAGGGCAGGTGGGCACGGGTTGGGCAGACATGCAATTAGATATATGCAGTAAATTATAACAGGTGTTACAGATAAAACTGCCTGTGGTCTAAGAGTTATGGGACAAAAGAGAGAGTGACGAAATGTCCTAGAGAGAACAAGATGACTCACAGAGCTAGGGTGATGCTGGAGGTGAGTGTTGAGGGGCATGTAGGGGCCTGTAGGCAGCCAGGCACAATCCCAGTTGCACACTCTCATGACACATTGTACTTTTCTTCTGGAGCACTAACAGATTATAATTTATTAATTATATGTTTAAAAAATGATTTATATTGCATTTTCTGCTTAAGAAAGTAAGCTTCCATGGGGCTCTTGTTCACCATGGTATACACAGATTTCTGTGGCTTTATTTCCCTCTGTAGATATTTGACATTTTTAAACTTTTTTATTATGTAAGTTTTTAAAGATATGCAAAAGTAGTAAATGATGTTTAATGAACACTCCCGTACCTATCACCAGCCTCAATAATTTCTAATATAACTGTCATCTTATTATAACATGTAACTAATTGAACATCATTTTCTAATACCATTTAATACCCAGCCCATATTCAAATTTGCCTAATCGTCCTAAAATGTCTTTTTAGATTTGTTTTGTTGGAAATCAGAACCAAAACAAGATCTACCCATTACATTTCATTATTATGTCTGATCAGTAATTTTTATTCTGTAATAGTCATCCTAATTTTTTTCTTTAATCTCATTAATAGGCCCCGGAGAATGTCCCATATTCTGGATTTGACTAATTGCCTCTCTGGGGTGTGATTTAACTGTTTCCTATAAACTGATTGTTAGATTGAGTAGCTTGATTAGATGGAAGTTTCACTCGTTTTCACAATAATAATTTATAGGTAAAAGTGGGTATTTTCAAATGTATCACATCCATATCATGAAGCACATAAGGTGCAATTGTCCCATCATTAGTGTCCCATCATAATTTGGAAGAACATAGTTTGGATGAGGCAGCATTTGAATAGGGTTTTGAAAGAGTCTTGTCAAGTAGTCAAGGAGAATGAGGCGTTCCAGTTGGAGGGTGGAGGGAACACAAAGGCAGAATCATCATACAAAGGCATGTTGCGAAAACTAGCGAGTTTTGTTTTTCTTTTTAATCTCAGATTTAGAATTGATAATGCCCTTCAATTTGAAGATTGTATTTTAAACTCAATTTCATTCACCATTACTTTTAGAATAATTACTTGAGACTGGGCCATTCTATACTCCTGCTAAACATAGGTTTTTCTATTTCAGTCACTCTTACCAATCAAGTTTTCTTTTATCTTACCTAATGGAAAGGTTTATTATTTTTATCTTAAGAGATATTTTGTGGTCTGTGGTATGGAGGTCAAATCTGGTCAGAGATCTTTCAGTTTAATATCATGGCCTGATCATTTAGTGGCACATAGATGAAGCTCTTAGCAATGGAATTTGCTAAATTTTGCTCAATTAAATCATAGGTGTTCTTTTTTGAAATAATTGGCTTTAAAGTCAAGAACATATTTGGTTGAATACAGAACACCGTAGAATCCATCAGATGCATCCTAGGGATACTGTTCTAACTACTTTATTGAATTAGTGAAATTGATACTTGGTTAACAAGAAAAAATAGGACTTCATAGGAAATCTAATTACTGGTGGTGATAGATGAGACTATCAGTAAATTGGTGTCTTTCAGGAATGCTTCAGGTTTCATCATATTGATCATTTACATATTGGAAAGCTGAGGACTGAGGGTAGAAGGTAGGTCCATTTTAAGTAGAGGAGGTAAGTAGTTTCTTATGACAAGGGATTCTTCTTTGGGATATGTCCTCTTAGTTTTGTTGCTAATGACTGAGATCTTGCCATTAATAAACAATTGTCCATCACTAGAATGAAGCTTCTCTAGATATGATTTCATAATAAGCTTTGCTATAGCAATTTACTGCATATTATTTTGGGGAGGAAGTGTATCCTTGAGAGGATAAGTAGGTATCAGTAGAACAATGAGAGAGAGATGGTCAAAACGAAGCAAAAGGAAATGTCAAAGGGAGTTGAGGCTTAAGAGTAGGAATCTGACAAAAAAGAGTTGTGCCATGAGGTCATTGCTTGGGTTGAGGTCGCTAATCCTTGAACAACAGGAAATCACAATGGGCGTGGTGACAGCTGGTACATATTTTTTAACTATAATATTTTGTTGATGAAGCTGTCAAAAGAGTGCTAAAAGAATGTTTCATCTATGTATTTGGTTAATAATTTGTCATGCTGAGAGTCTGTAATTAAACATAATCTATCAATGCATGCAATGATGCACGTTTTGTATGGTATATTCCATTGTAGCACAAAATATTGCACAAATTCCTTCTGCCAGCAGGAAAAATCAGATGAATACTGCCTCCTGGGGTGATATATGGGTCCAAGGGTTATGGTGTGGGTAGAAATAAAAGGACTCTGTTGATGGCAGTGTTTGCCAAAGTGGAGAGATGGAGCCATGAACAGGAGAATAGACAAGGTTAGAACGAGGAGTGACAGGATTGTGTGTCAAAACAAGGTGTCAGCTAGCTTGGAGTCAACTGTAAAGGAGGACTTGGGTCTGGATATCCCTGTATCCAGCACACTGGAGTGTTTCTGGGACAGGCACAGTTGCTTTGGGGGGGACATCATGGAGAGTAGCCTCTAGTGTGAGCGGTTATTTTTCAGGCTAGTATTCAGGGAAATCACATGCTGGTGTGTTAAACCATAAACTTAATGTGAATGTCACCTAGAGAAAGCAGAAATTCATAAGGTCATTTAAACACTCATTTTAAAGTATAGCTGTGTTTTAAGTAATGACTTACCCTGGGTTCTTTTCTGAATTGGTGTTTGAGGGCATAAAAACATCCCAAACAAATAGCCACTGAATACATTTCATGGTAGATGGGGAAGAGTTATTTCTACATATTGGGATTTGAGCCAACATTTTTCTTAATTATAAACATAAAAGATGACTAGAATACATTTCCAAGCCATTCCACAATCAAATGGGTGGAATGAATTTGTGAGCTGTGCAAGTAAATAAAGTAAATGTGATTCTGAATATGCATGTCTCTAATATAGGGGTAAAACCAAACTGCTCTTAGAGAGGTCAGAGAAACAAGAGTGAGACCACAGGTGGGGTATGGATTTTCTACTCTCTAATAGTACCATCTCAAAAGATAATGTAGTGTTTTAAAGAAGAATTTGAGGTTTCAGCAGTGATTAAAATACAAAAAAATACAAAGACGTCTTTGCACAAGGAGGTTTCCATTAGGAATCTCATAAAACTTGAATGGTAGAGATAGTAGATAAAAGCCAAGGGCTCTCTCAGGCTGCATCTGTTTCTCTATTCCTCTGTATGTGGCAGTCACTGACAGATAGCATCCTCTGTGTGCTCACTTCCTTGTGTTTCTCTATCGTGCTTGCTTGTGCTTCCCTCTTACTAAATAGATGCATGGTCATTTATTCATTCAATAAACATCTATCGCACACCTTCTATCTGCCACATGCAGTGTAACGGGCTGGGGATAAAGATAGAGAGAAGACACAGACCTAGTTCTGCAGGATCTCACAGCCTAGGAGGCTAGTTTATAGCACAGACTTTAGAAAGGCTACTGCTTGATGTTGCCTATTTCAGATAAAAATAGCAAATATGCTACTCCTTCTCTCTCTCTTTCTCTCTTGCCTCCCCATGATGCCAAACTTCCAATCAGCAATAGTTATATGTTTCCAAGCTTCTATCACATACCATTTCTATTTTTATTCTGACCAAACCCTACTCAGTTCCTCCCTTCTCTTTTCCTTTCCTTCCTAATCATTAGCCCCTAAAGGTACACTTGTTTTCTTTACCAAAGCAAATAGCACACTGATTTCAAAGTTGTTTTTCCCTTCCTACCCTGTCAGACATATTTTCAAAAATAGCAAACACATTGTATAAGAAAGCAGGACTTTCGCAATGCTTTCTTTATGATCCCTATTGATGAATTGTCTGGACCACTTTTACCTAATTTTCTGAAAAAGATATATGAACTTGTGTAATTTTACTTGATTCAAGCAAATGAGTGACCATCACATTTAGATGAGTTTTATAACTTTCTACTACAGCTGCCTCATATAAATGAAGGCTGAATTGGCAGAAAGGAAATCCATGTTATCAGGGATTTGATGACTTTCTCAAAGGCCAGCATGTCAAAACTGAAAAGGAGCACACACCATAATCTCCCCAACTTTCCACAGAGGACAACAAGATGGATGTGCAGCTACTTCCCTAAAGCAGTAGACATCTGTTCACTCAGTCTAACCTACATTCACTTAGGTCTATTATTTGTTGTTGGGAAGATAACACCACCTCTGTGCTGAGATTTCAACTGATATTCTCTGAATGATGTGTTTTCTTTTGTTGTGTTGGAACCTGCTTAATGAGAGTATTTGTTAAATTTCTGTTATACCTCGTGAAAAAAAAACTCTAAAAAATTCATACAAAACTTATTTTAAAAAGCAGGACATTAATATTATATATATATATTTTTTTCATCGAGAGCCTGTACTGTTATGGATTCTTCATTTACTCAGGTTGTGATGACCTATGACAATCTCCCAATGCTTGAACATCCTGTTCCCAAGTGCAAACTTAATATCTATAATAATGCCCTTTAGGACCTACCTAGTCCCTGTGGATTCTTTGAACATTCTATTAATGGAGATATAATTCATCTCTAGCATATCACTATTATTGAGTAGTTTAATTAGTAAAAATATCTGAAAGCTTCAATTGAATCAATGGAAATAAGACCTCCTAAATACTTCTTGTAAGTGAGGTATTTATAATCTGATACCATTTCAGTCTTCCTTGTTAATGTATTACTTTTCTTCTTTTGATGGTATGACCTTTCCTGTACTCAGTAATCTAGAGGTGATGGAGCAGTATTCTAACAACTATCACTTCTTTTTATATTTTATCCTCCAAAAAAAGTGCATCTTACATGTCCATGTTAGATAGAAGAGGAATTGGTAAAATATTATGAATTCTCTTCTTTCATATATTCATATTCTGCAATTTTAAGAACACTCCTCCCTTTTAAAACTTTTAACTTACGAAGAGAATTTTTTAAAAATATACTTTATCATAACAATGTGCCATCAAAGCTTTTTTAAAGTGTAGAAATATTTCAAGTTTTAACAATACACTTTCAAATTAAAGCTTATGAAAAGATGCTTGGTAAAGTAAAATAACTAGAAGAAAATACTTTCAAGTACACTTAGACCAAAATTTTAGTGGAACACATATCTGAGAATTATGAAAGGACAAAGAACATTAGAAAAGCATTAAAACATTATATTTTTAAATTCTGTTGCAAGAAAGAATTGAGACTGCTCATCTATTGCAGGATAATTCTTAGGTAGTGGTATATTCCTTTTCATGGGAGTATACGTGCAGAGAGCAGCACATGCAATGTCTTTTAAATTTGTGGAGTATGTCTTGGAGGAATGACTCAAAATATTTAGTTTTAGTGTTCTCCAGAAAACAAAGCCCGAGGCAACACTTTTCATCTTGATGTCTTATTGGGAAGTATAATCGAAGGGTGGCAATAGTGAGGGAAAATGAAAGGAGAGTCATGGAAGAAGAACTAACAAATATGAATGAGGTGGCTCATTACCAAACTGACATGACTTCATGAAAACCACATCTAATTGCTTGATTATGTGGATGAGATAAGCTGTAGAGAACCACTGCACTTTGGAACAGTCTCGCAGAGGGAGGAAAGAAGAAGAACCTGTTGGCTCCCTCTCATCATCATCTCTTACACTTCTGGGTTTTGCCACTTGAGTCCTTTGGATAGCTCCTGGGAAACCCAAATCTTATGTGCCATGGCACAGCACTTCGTCTAAATATGGAAGAGTGGGAGAAGCCAGAATCTTGGGTTACGTTGGGGCCTGGAGCTGTGGCAACTCCTGCCCCAGGAGGTGTGATAGATGCTGGCACAGCGTAGCCCTAACCTAGAGTTGTGGCAGAGACAGCTGGTAGTGTTAGAAGGTGAGGCAACAATAGGGCTCTCTGAGTAGCTGAGGGACCAGAAGGTAGAGAAGTTTGTGCAAATCTAGGAATACACATAAGCCAGGTCCAGTATAGTCTTCCCTGGGCACCATTTAAATAGGCTCATACCCCCTTGTGAAACTATAATGTGAGACCTCCATTTTTATAAGAACAAGATGCCCTCATTTTAAGAGGAAATGCCTGAGAAGGAATCAATCCAGCCAACAGATTTTCCTTGAAGATGGTAGTCAATGTCTGAAAAAGGTTTAAGGGGTCTTAATAGGTCAGTTTATCTTCCTAGTGTAATTGATAATCATCATCCTTATTAAGGATTTCTTACCATGAGGACCCCCCTCTAGAAGGGGGTCTGAGTCCTGAACCGCCTTGTCTTCGTTGGGAGGTAGTTATTGTTTGCCTACTGATGGTTGTTACTGGAGTGAAAGTAGTAAGTGGATCTCCAGTATTCCCTAGGTTTTAGACATACTTCTTTCTGGCCTATTGCATTATAATCCTAGCTTGCCATCGTAATTAGGATTAATTAAATCCCAAAATGCTATACTCTTTTTCCTCTCGCTTGTCCATTGACATGAGAATTACAAGAGGCTAGGTGGTTGTACTAGCCTCAGATTCAATGGAAATCTTAATATATCCTCCAGCAAAAGTGGGAACCACCTCCACTCCCAGGTTTAGGATTCCTAGCCAGTAGATCTTATGTTTTCCATTTGAGAAAGCACAGATTTTCTCAGGGGGTCACTGTGAGAGATGGAAGAAAGGGTATCTACCAATCCCATCCCCACACATTCCAGCTGTTAGGAAAACAGTATTATATATTGTTTAAACGCAGGTACTGCTTGTGGAGGACAGCGTCATAATCACGAAATGTGTTGTTCCCAAGCTAGTACTTTAGGTAAGCTTTTAACAGACTGTTTCGTTTTTACCAGGCCAGGATCCTGACAAAGCTTTTGTAGTCATGAGCCCATTGTCTTAACTCATATTTTTTAAAAATGAGTCTCCTAGTCTAAAGTAATGTTGTATGAGCATCATGTTGAAGGATCAGGCATTCTGTAAAACACTGGATGTTAGTGCTGGTGGGGGCCAGATTCCATGTGTCCCCAAAAGATACTTAAACTGAGTTTAGAAGTGGATGTAGGAGCCAAAGCCTTTTTGGTCCCAATAGAGCAGGGCATGGGGATTGGGCTGCTGTGGCTCGTCCTACACTAGCCCATGGAGGCCTAGACAGGGCCCCGTCCTCATTCTGGGGGAGACTGAGACGCTGACTGTACTTGGAGGTTAGGCAATGGTGGCAGTGAGTTCTATATGAGCCCATGGCAGAGGACCCAGAAGGAAGGTAGAGCTAAGTAAATTGGGGAGGGTGGGGGGGATTTGGTACACATTCTAAAAACATTTTCATTAATGATAATCCTATGTAACTGTGTGAAGTGGGTAGAAGGAAAGAAGATAGGTATCCTTGGTTTCAGACTCTCTTCTGCAAGAACAGCATGTGATTTAGGTATGATTGACAGCCAGCTGCAGAGGCAAGTTCTTCCTCTTCTCCTCACCTTCACTTCCCAAGAATGGTGGTGTGGTTTGCAGGGACGGTGGGGATTGCCTGTGTGTCGGTATTAGGACACCTGGTTCTAGTCCAAAACCTGTCACTGTCCAGCCATGTGACCTTAGACACATGTTTTTTGTTTGTTTGTTTTTATCCTTTCTGACAGCAGAATTCTTACCAAAAATGAGGGATAGCTAATGTCTTTTTCAGTTTCAAATCTTAGGAGCTGTCACTGAAATCATACTATATTGGGAAGGTATTCAGGCTCATTTCTGCAGACTGAAGGAACTGGCACAAGGTGGAAAAGGCGTTTTGTGGTAGAGTACAGACTGGGGCTTACAAGCAGGAACATGGAAACATATGAAGGGCAGATACAGACAACATTTTCAAAAAAGATCGTGTGGACTATTGTTAAAATAAGCACTGCTGCGTGAAGCTGATAAACATAGTCATACAAGAAGAGCAAGAGTCTAAAAGAAACAAAAAACTAGGTTCCACTTAGTGTCTTCTCTTTTCAGTACCACTCATTCTTACTCCCTTTCAATTAACTGTGTGAAGGCATTTATTCTGAAACAACTTTTTTTTCTGTGCTGAAGTGTTTGGGGTCATCTGCGGTGGGCACCTCTGCCACTGTTTGGCAGCTGAGTGCCTTGGCCCAGAATCCCTGCAGACTTTCTCCCTGAACTGCCGCCTCATTACGAAGGGAGCTGTCACTTCAACCCTCAGGTTCTGTTCTTTGAGACAGCCACTGATGGGACATCAGAGGTTTGGCTCATTGCTCATTACATATTTATGTTGAGGGGAGTTTTCAAATTACCTTTTAGCTTCTCATTATCATTTAATATTTCCTACTTCCCTAGTTAGTTAAGTCAGGCAAGAAAGATGTAGAAAAGTTATGCAGGGACGCTCTCATCTCTTTCTCTTGCTAAAACTCCATGGATTCATTTTCCAAGCAAGGGGAGTTATAGGAATGATAAAATAACTAGCTTAACGTTGTTAGAGACAGTCATTCCTCACTTTGTTTTCACTGTTTAGGCTTCTAGGTTTACTAGCTTCTTAGTGAAATAGATTCTTTAGGATTAAATCCGACTATTGCTTTTGGTAAACTCTGAATTTTTTTGATTTTTGGTATTTTGTAGCCTTTCTTAGAACTTTTAGCAAATTTCCACCATTGGTTTCTTTCCAATCATCTACTGAAATTTTTTTTAGTTAAATAAGCATATTTTTTTAAGTTCTTTCTTGTTCTCCGATTGTTCCTTTTTCATTAAAGCTTATTTTGGATTTATGGGTACAAATTCCTCTGAGGATAATAATTAAACACACATACACACACACACACACACACGTGATTTTACTGAAATGTTCCTGATTCTAACAGGGTCTTTGATTTTTTATGCTGGACCCTGTGGTGTGCTGCCCAGATACCCCTCAAGGAAAAGCTTATTACCCTAATTGTGAGGTGTTGTCAGCAGGCAGCCTTTCAACTGTCAGACCTTCTGATGTTCAACTTTTAAATTGCAGTGAGATTATTTTCTATGAGATGTACTCATGGTAAACGTTGGATTTTATTTATTTACTTTTTATTTATTTTTGATGTAAAGTTCAATGATTCATTAGTTGCATATAACACCCAGTGCACCATGCAATACGTGCCCTCCTTACTACCCATCACCAGCCTCTCCCATTCCCCCACTCCCCTCCCCTCTGAAGCCCTCAGTTTGTTGGATTTTAAATCCTTCTAAGTCAGTGTTCCCCTTTGTGGTTTTATAATTTTGTTTGCAGTGAATTTCCAGAATGATAGTACTACTGTATCTGTCACTACCAGCTAATATTTATTAATCGATTATGTGCTAGAAGCTGTTCAAAGGACTTTGTGTGCATCAATTAATTTAATTTACATTGCCACCATCCCAGGTAGGTGCTATTCAGTATCTCCAACTTTGTGGATGAAGGCATGAGGGCTTAGATTAGGGTACCTGCTCTAAATTACAGGGTCATATGTAGTAAGTCATGGAATCCATCCCTGGATGGGCTGACTCTAAACACACATTTTTATTTATTTTTATTTTTTATTTTTTTAATAATAATTTTTTATTATGTTATGTTAGTCACCATACAGTATGTCCTTAGTTTTTGATGTAGTGTTCCATGATTCATTATTTGCGTATAAACACACATTTTTAAACATTTCACATTCTGCCTCTTGATACTAGGGGACAGAATTGTATTTCAAAAAACGTTTTGGTTGTTTTTTGGGGGGCAGAGCTGTATACTATTTTGGTTTATCTTTAATTGTGGTTTACTTTATTAACATGAAAAATAAGAACTGATTAAACTAGACATAGAAAATACAGCTACATAATTATAGGAATACCCAGAACACTTGCTGTATATAGAAGAGATAAGCACTGGAAAAACTGTGTTTAAAATTTAACTTTTATCTGTACATAGCTGCAAAGTTGTTGTTGTTGCTGCTGCTGCTGCTGCTGTTGCTGTGTGTGTGTGTGTGTTTTATAGACTAGCAGTACCAAATTTTCACTACTCTCATGACTGACATTTTTAAAAAGGTATATATATGGAATCAGTCTTGTTAAAACAAACAAAAAGAACACTANTTCTTTTTTTTACAACCTGTGTCCAATCCCATATCATGTACACCAACTGAACCTTCAAAACATATCTAGATCTAACCAGGGACCATATAAACCTCTGCCACCTGAAGCTGGACCACTGCAATAGCCTGCCAGCTGGTATTCCTGTTTTACCATCTATCCTCCCAACCACAGTCAGAGTGATCTTTTAAAATGCTTACCACATCCTTATACTCCAAAACTCAAAATATTCACTGGTGATCACACTTAGTAGAGCCTGCCAGGTCAAATAGGATCTTGCCCTTGCCTTCCTCTCAAACTTATCTTCGTTACCTGCTCACCTCACTTATATCACTTCTGCCATGCTGGCGGTCTTGTTCCTTGATCACGCCAAGTTCATTTCTCCTTCACAGATGTTACACTTGTTTCCTGGGCCTGATATATTTTTACTTTAGATTTTTGCATGGTTCACTTCTTCATTCTTCCAAGGTTACTGCTCAAATACCATCTCCTCTGAGAGATCTTGAGTAACATCCATTCTGAAGCAAGAAATCTTTGCTTTATTAGTTCTAAGGACTCCTGACTTATAAACTTGAGACTAGAAATATTTGTTATGGGAAAATACATTTCACTTCTATGTTGTTAAAATGTCTGCTAAAAAAACTATATTTATTCATTTAAGTTGGAAACTATGTCATAGGAATTTACTTTTACCTGTCAACCTTGGGATTATTTTTTTTAAAGATTTTATTTATTTATTCGACAGAGATAGAGACAGCCAGCGAGAGAGGGAACACAAGCAGGGGGAGTGGGAGAGGAAGAAGCAGGCTCATGGCGGAAGAGCCTGATGTGGGGCTCGATCCCAGAACACCGGGATCACGCCCTGAGCCAAAGGCAGACGCTTAACCGCTATGCCACCCAGGCGCCCCCAACCTTGGGATTATTAATTCACTATTCATATGTTCACTACCTTTATTCTGCAACTGGGTCTTTTTTTCATGAATTTTCTCATATGAAATACAAGCCTGCAGACATCCTCTACCTACTTATTCAGAGGTTGGGATGCTTTCTTCTGGATATACAGTGCTCTAAGAAATCACTGACCAATTGCTTTCCAAATTAAACTGAAGAGTCATTTTTAAATATAAAGTAAAAGCTAAGTATTGCCAGATATTTGAGGGAATCCAATAGGTTGAAAGAAAAATGCAAAATAAACAAGTAGGATAATGTTGCAAGTTGAATTCCCTGAGAAGCAGACTCTGGGACAAGGGTTACAGGTATATTATTAAGGTGTGTCCCTGAGATTTATGCCTGTAGAAGGAAGGGGAATAAGTGGCAAGATTAGAAGTTGAGCTGTGATGTAGGTCTAATGAGAGCCTCAGCCAGTTTTAAGGTTGTAGTGTGAGATATGGGTAATCCTAGGAAGGGGCATGACCTTGTGGAATGGGGCTCTCTGGAACTGATGGGGCCGACAGCTGAAAAGCCGACTGCTGACAACATTCTCACAATTAGGGTAACAGGCTTTTCCTTGTTGGGAATCAGGGAAGCACACCATAATATCAACAATGAAGACTCAAAAACCCTGTTAGAAACAAGGACATTTCAGTTAAAGAAGAAATATATATTGAAAAATCTAATTATTGACCTCAGAAGAATTTGTGCCCATAAATTAAGAATAAGCTTCAATGAAAAGGAAACAGGGAACAATAAAGAACTTTAAAATGTTTAGTTAAATAAACATGACTGAGAATTGGACTTGTGTGAGTACCAAGCTTGTTATTTGGAAGATAAAGTTGAGAACACAGAGCTAAGAAATAAAGAGATAAGAAAAAAAAAAAGTGAGAGAAGCTAAAATACATGGATGAAAGTTTTAAGAGTTGCAGTATTCTTCTAATGTTAGTTCTAGAAGTGGGAAGCAAAGTCAAGAGTGGAGAGAATACTAATGAACCATTAAATAGAAAAGAAGAGAAGAAGAAAGGGAAGAAAGCGAGAGAGACAAAGAGTGAGGAAGGAAGGAAGGAAGGAAGGAAGGAAGGAAGGAAGGAAGGAAGGAAGGGGAAGGAAGAAGGAAAGGGGGAAGGGGGAAAAGAGGAAGGAAAGGGAAGGGAAGGGAAGGGAAGGGAAGGGAAGGAAAGGAAAGGAAAGGAAAGGAAAGGAAAGGAAAGGAAAGGAAAGGAAAGAAAGGAAAGGAAAGGAAAGGAAAGGAAAGGAAAGGAAAGGAAAGGAAAGGAGAGGAGGAAAGGAGGAAAGAAGGAAAGAAAGAACCACCAACCCATATTTGAAGAAAGAAATAGCCTTTAAATGGAAAGGGTCCACTAAATGCCAAGTGTATTTAATAAAAAGAAAAATAATAACTGAACAAAAGCCAAAGCCACTCCTAGATACAATCTTGTGAAATTCAAGACTCATAAGACAAACAAAATTCTAAAGAGGAACAACCGTAAAAAAGGAGGATGCTGTAACGGGATGAGAATTGCTCTAGCATCAACAAATATTCAGAGATCATAAAACAATTTCTTCAAAGTTTTGAAGATTTTTTTCTTTTTCTTACTATTGAAGTACAATTGACATACAATGTTACATTAATTTCAGGTATATAATATACTGATTCAAGAATTCTATACATTACTTAGTGCTTACCATGATAAGTTTGGTCACTACCTGTTATCATACAATGTTATTACAATATCATTGACTATATCTCTTATGTTATACTTTGTATCTCTGTGACTTATTTGTTTTATAACTGGAAGTCTTGATCCCCTCTATTTTGCCCATCTCTCCACACACCGCTTTCTGGCAACCACCAGTTTGTTCTCTCTATTTGAGTGTCTATGTTTTTGTTTGTTTTGTTTTTTAATTCTACATATAAGTGAAATTATATGGTATTTGTCTTTCTCTGACTTACTTCACTTAGCATAATACCCTCTAGGACCATCTATGTTGTCACAAATGGCAAGATCTCATTCTTTCTTATGGCTAAGTAAGACTCCATTGTGTGTGTGTGTGTGTATCACATATATGTNGGGGGGGGGGGGGGGGGGTGGGTGTGGGTGTATATTTTCTTTATCCATTCATCTATGGATGGACACTGGGTTGCTTCCATAATTTGGCTAATGTAAATAATGTTGCTGTAAACATAGGTGTGCATATATCTTTTCCAATTAGAGTTTTTGTTTTCTTTGGGTAAATATCTGCTAGTGGAATTACTGGATCATATGGTATTTCTATTTTTGTTTGCAAAAACTCCATACTGTCTTCCACAATGGTTGCACAATTTGTATTCCCACCAACAGTGCACAAGGGTTTCCTTTTCTCTACATTCTAGGCAATAATCACTATTTCTTGTCATTTTGATACTAGCCATTGCGGTTTTGATTTCCATTTCCCTGATGATTCATGATGTTGAGGATATTTTCATGTGTCTGTTGGCTATCTGTATCTCTTCTTTGGAAAAATGTCTATTCAGGTACTCCACCTATTTTTTTAATTGGATTGTTTATGTTTATGATGTTGAGTTGTGTAAGTTCTTTATATAGTTTGGATATTAAGCCCTTATTGGATATATCACTTGCAAATATCTTCTTCCATTCAGTAGACTTTTTTGTTTTGTTGATGAATTCCTTAACTGTGAAAAACCTTTTTATTTTGGTATAGTCCTAATAGTTTATTTTTGCTTTTGTTTTCCTTACCTGAGAAGACATAGCCATAAAAATGTTGCTAAGGCCAACATCCAAGAAATTACTGCCTATGTTTTCATTAGAAGTTTTGTGGTTTTGGGTCTAACATTTAGGTCTTTAACCCATTTGGAATTTAAATTTATTTATGTGCATGGTGTAAGAAAGCAGTCCAGTTTCATTCTTTTAAATATAGCTGTCCAGTTTTCCCAACATTATTTATTGAAAAGTTGGTATTTTTTCCATTATATATGCCTTCTTTGTTGTAGATTAATTGACCAGTTAGGTTTGGGTTTATTTCTGGACTCTCTATCCTGTTCCATTGATCTTTGTGTCTGTTTTTGTGTCAGTACCATGCTGTTTTGATTACTATAGCTTTGTAGCAGATCTTGAAATCCTGGATTGTGATACCTCTAGCTTTGTTCTTCGTTCTCAAGATTTCTTTGGCTAAAGAGGTCTTTGTGGATTCATATAAATTTTAGGATTATTTGTCCTAGTTCTGTGAAAAATGCTATTGGTATTTTGATAGATTGCATTGAATATGTAGATTGCTTTGGATAGTATGTACATTTTAATGATATTACTTCTTCCAGTCTATGAGCATGGTATATCTTTCCATTTGTTTGGGTCATTTTCAATTTCTTGCATCAATGCATTATAATTTTCAGAGTGCAGGCCTTTTACCTCCTTGGCTAAATTTACTCCTAGGTATTTTATTCATTTTGATGCAGTTTGAAATGAGATTATTTTCTCAATTTCTCTTTCCACTATTTTGTAATTAGTGTAAAAAAAAAGCAACAGATTTCTGTATATTAATTTTGAATCCTGCAACTTTACTGAATTCATTTATCAATTCTAGTAGTTTTTTTGGAGGAGTCTTAAGGGTTATTTTTATATATGTTATCCTGTTATCTGCAAATAGCAACAGTTTTACTTCTTCCTTACTAATTTGCATGCATTTTGTTTCTTTTTCTTTTCTGATTGCTGTAGCTACGACTTTCAGTTCTATGTCCAATAAAAGTGGTGAGTGGACATCTTGCCTTCTTCCTGAAAGGGGAAAAGCTTTCAGTTTTTCAGCATTGAGTATAATGTTAGCTGTGGGTTTTTATATATGACCTTTATTATATTTAGTTATATTCCCTCTAAACTTAATTTGTTGAGAGTGAACAATACCATGAATGGATGTTGTATTTTGTCAAATGTTTTTTCTGCATCTATTGGGATTATTTTATGATTTTTATGCTTTATCATGATTTATTTGCAAATATTGAACCACCCTTATATCTAATGGAGTAAATCCCACTTGATTGTGGTGAATGATTTTTTTTAATGTATTGTTGAATTTGGTTTGCTAATATTTTGTTGAAGATTTTTGCATCAAGATTCATCAGAGATATTGGCCTGTAGTTTTCTCTTTTTTTGTAGTATCTTTGTCTGGTTTTGATATCAGGATAACACTGGCCTCATAGAATGAATGTGGAAGTTTTCCTTCCTCTTGTAGTTTTTGGAATAGTTTGAGAAGAATAGGTATTAATTCTTTTTTAAATGTTTGGTAGAGTTCACCATTGAAGGTGGCCCTGGACTTTTGTTTGTTGGGAATTTTTTGATACAGATTTAATTTTATTACTAAAAATTGGTCTGATAAAATTTTCTATTTCTTCTTGATCAGCTGTTGAAAGATTTCATGTTTCTAAGAATTTATGCCTTCTAGGTTGTCCAATTTGTTGGCATAGATTTTTCATAATATTCTCTTATAATCTGATGTATTTCTATGGCATCAGTTGTCATTTTGCCTCCTTTATTCTAATTTTAGTTATTTAAATCCTTTTTTTTTCCTTGATGAGTTGGGCTAACGGTTTATCAATTTTGTTTATCTTTTCAAATAATTAGCTCTTGATTTTATTGATTTGTTTATTGTTTTTGTAATCTTTGTTTCATTTATATCTACTCTAATCCTTATTATTTCCTTCCTTCTATTAGCTTCAATCTCTGTCTGTTTTTCTTTTTCTAGCTCACTTATGCATAAGATTAGGCTGTTTGAGATTTCTTTTGTTTCCTGAGGTATGCCTGTATTGTAATGAAGTTCCCTCTTAGAACTGCTTTTGCTATATTCCAAAGATTTTTGAACCATTGTGTTTTCATTTGTTTCCAGGTGTTTTCTGATTTCTTCTTTGATTTCTTCATTGACCTATTGGTTGTTAATAGCCTGTTGTTTTGCTACCATGTGGGTTTTTTTCCAGCTTTTTTTTCTTGTAATTGATTTCTAGTTTCTTATCAGTGCAGTCAGAAGAGTTTCAAAGACTTTAAACTCAGAATTTTATATTCAGCTAAGTTATCAATAATATATATAAAGGTGAAATTTAAAAATTTGGATGCAATAATACTTGGAACATTTACCATCCACACAGTCTATGTGTAAAATATCATTCTCAGAGAATACTTCAGTAAAACTACCAAAACAACTAAATGAATACAAGAAAAATGGAACAGGATACAATAAATAAATGCAGCTGAATATCCCTAAGAAAAGTAGAGTAATCCAGAAAAAAAAATTACAAGAGAATCCAGAAGAATTAGATGCATGTTTGTTCTTCTTTTAAGGGGAAGAGAATTATAATTATTTCACCTTAGGTTCAGTTGTACTACTTACTATTATCATAAATGGCGGGGGGGAGTTAATAATGTCTCATGATCGTAAATCAAGAAATTGAATTTAAATTTGAATTTAAATCAGTATAATATTTAAACTTGAAAGGGAAACCATTAGAAGAGTTATATATACTAATATATGAAACAAAAAAATAACAATATATGAAACAAAGGAAATAAGTGGCAGGAGTGGTAAAATATACTGTAAATATTCTTCTTTAATAAGAGTTATCAACAGACACCATTTAAATTGATAAACTATGAAAAATAAGTTCAATTTTATTATTTAGAATTGTAATAGCAGTGCCAAAAGACCAAAAACCAGACAATATAAAGTGGTTGTCTTTGGGACCTAGAAGTCAGGGGGAAGGCTAAGGGAGATGTTACTTATATCATACTCTTCCATATGGTTATTATTTTTTATAATATGTAGAAAATTATTTACATTATATATAAGCTAGTCTAAAAAACTTACATATGAACGGTGAATTAGTTAAAAATTGTAATATTTCTATACATTAAAATAGAATTCAACAATTGGTTTAAAAAAATGTGTAATGACAGTAACAAAATGCCGGGAATAGCCAGCAATCCCTGTACCCATGGACGAAAGATTACTCAAACTTTGCTGTGAAAAAGAGGAGAAGGCAAGGGGGTCAACGCTCAGAGGGAAGGCCCTTTGCTCTTCTTTGCTCCCACTTTTATTGGTTCCTTCAGGATAATCACAAATCTTTATCACTGTTTCTCAAGCACTTGACGTATGACAAGGGGTCTTACTGAAACTGGGATCTATTTACGGGAAAGATTCAATATGCTAATTTGCATGTTCTGTGAGTTCTGCTAAACATAGTCTAAGGGACAATGCCTACATCTCTTAGGTCACAGGGCCGCTGTTTGGGCTAGGAAAGTTTCGGGAAGGCAACTGCCCTCTGCCTTCCAAGGACAGAGTGGTCACCCAGGCCTCGGCATCCCAAAGGCCTAAGCCCTTCTCAGAGACCTTCCCTGCCCTCAGAGGCCTCTGTGTTACATTTTTAGCAAGCCAGGTATTATGGCTGATTTCATGCTCTACATTAACCCCAACAACAAAATAACTGCAAGTCTAAAAAGCCCATTGTGTCAAACATTCTATTTATTGGATTTAATGTAAAAATATAGGAACTGATCAAACTAGCCTTTTGGAAATACTTATATTTATTATAGAATTATTTAACACAACAAAGATTATTCAATATAAAATAATCTAATTTATATAAATTAAACCTCCCTATATTTTTGGGGGGGGCAGGGAGAAGACCACATTTCCTGTCTTATGTCAGTTTCCCTGGGATTCAGACCCTGGGACAGAGATTTGCATGCAGGTGATGTATTGACAGCTGTGCTCTTGGGAATAATTCCTGTAAGGGAGAGAGGAAAGATGGATCAGTAGGGGGAGACACTGAACTGCCATGTAGGTGCAATACTCAGTTGACCCCATCGGGAATGTCTGGGGAATGACATGGATCTTCAGAGTTGTCCTGACTCGAGGTAAGGGTACTGCATTTTCGTATCCCCATACTGACCAGTCACTGGGTATAGGTTGCCCCCAAGGATGGTGTAAACTTGGGTGAAGCGACTCTCTTTGGTTGAGGTTATGTCTATAGCAGGACTCAGCTGTGAACTATTGTTGGTGAACACTACTGGCAACTGGGAAAATAAGTGCCTTGGTCCTTAATGGAGAATCTGGATGGGATATCAAAGCAACCTCTAGAGTACGTCAACCTTTATGTGGTGTCTGTTAGTGGCCCCTCAGTCCCCTTGTAGTGTTTCTCCCAGGTAGCTGACTAGATTATCACCGTGGATAAGATTCTGTACTGAGATCTCTTGTCAGCGTAAGGTCCAGAGCCTATGTCTAGAGACTCAGTCTTCCATCCCTAGGAGAGTGGAAGCACAAAGACAGTCCTGCAGAGGTAGCAAGTGTCATGAGTAGTGAAAACTGAAGATTTTATGTTTAACAAACCCTAAAATCTTGGTCTAGATATGAATAGTGAACGTTAGACTCTGCTGTAAACTTCCATCTGACTTTAGAGATTATAAATATGTAAATTAGGTATTCTTCACTAGTTGCAGTGAGTTCTTATGGTTCTGATAAAGTGCTGATAAGGTACTGTGGCCAGAACTTAGTTTCAATCCATATGTATGAATACTCCACAGTAGGTAAATCTTATGAAGCTATGGTTATACCTAATTAAAAGGAAAGACTTTTTTCTCCCCCAAATTATCCCTCAAATATACATAATTAATTTGTATTCCAATCTTTTGAAATCTCTCCTATTACAGAATATTTCTCTCCCCTATTCTGTTTAAACCAAAGAAATACTGTTTGGCGGAAGATGTTAGCTTGAAACAATTTCAACCAATGTCGTTTGTGTTTCTGGTCAATATCACCTGATGTAATCAATAAAAAGATTTCACAGAAATTTAGTGTAGATTTGATTATTTATCTTGCACATGTCCCTTCACAAACAGAAGTGTTAGGAACTGTATGTAAACATTTTTTTAAATAGCAATTTTACAAACAGTGCAGAAGTGATTATGTTATGGAAAATGAAATAAATACCTACTTTTAAATTTCAGGGTGCATCAAAAGTACCTGGAGGGCTTGTTAAAATACAGATTACTTGGCCCCAACCTTAAGATCTCGATTCATAGGTCAGATATGAGACCCGACATTTTTCATTTTTAACAAGTTTCCAGGTGACACTGATGTTGCTGGCCCAGATTCACACTTTGGTAATCACTGATCTATTGGATAAATGCAAATAATCATCATAATAAAAATCATTGTTCTAGTATTTTGTGGATGGCCTGTCAAGGCTTTGAGTAAGTTTGCAGTAATGGCATTGTGAACAACTAGATGGATTAGAAGATGAAGGGCTTTGGAAAATTATGTTAGAGGACTCCAAAACTGGTTCTAGGGATCACAAAGATACTGATGTCCAACATATATGTGAAGAGTTTTAACAAATTTTTTCATGAAATTGTGGAGTGCATAATGATATTTTAAATAACTGCTTAAAGCATGTATCATTCCAAAACTAATTCAATATTATAAATAGACATTGAATATTTTATCTACATCTCTAAATGTTTGAATATAAAGCTGGCCAAATTCATTTGTATTTTATACAAAAATATTGGTTCTTCTCATGGGGCAAATGAAGATTTGCCTTATATTTGGGCCAAAGTCCTGTTTGACCATGTGCATGTACACACTGTATTGTGGAGTTAAGTAGGTAAATATAAAACAGTGGGGATGGTTTCATATATCTTGTAATAATAAAGCCACATATCTTTATCTGTATGTTTGAGCGCACAGAATTATGCTAGTTTAAAACATAGATAAAATTCTGGAAAAGTATACCCAAACTTTAGGGCAGGGGCAGACACAGGAGAATGACTTTCTACATGATTTCATACTTTCTATACCTCCTAATGGAATATTCTGTGATAGGTTATATTACATTTAAAATTTAAAGAAAGCGATTTTGATGTAGCAATCTGGATTTATTTAAATAGAGGTAAATGAAACATATCTCTAAAACTACAAGCATTAAAATTGTAGATTCTTCTCAGCATTGAGTTGTAGAAGGACAGGAAGAGAAATGCGGAGGTGGGAGACTTCACTTCAAGAGTGGGAACCATATCTTCAGCAAAGCTGAAAAACATACCTCAGTGGCATCTGAGTAGAGCATGTGACCTGCCTAGGAGTGAAGGGAGTTCAGGAGAATTCATTGTTGGGAGAAGGAAAACCCAAAGTTTCAAACCTTGTGTAGGAATATTTAAATCTTCACTCCTTTGACAGATTGTCTTGTATTGTTTAACTTCTTTCGACATTAATTTCTTTAAAAATGGGCAGTTTGACAACTTTATTACTAATGTTTCTTCAAGTACTAATATTCTATCATTTTGTTTTTATTTTTTATTAAAGAATTATTTATTTATTTGAGAGAGAGAGTGTGCACGAGCAGGGTGAGGGGTAGAAGGAGAGAGGAAGCAGACTCCCTGCTGAGTGGGGAGCCCAATGTGGGGCTTGATCTCAGGACCCTGAGATGGTGACCTGAGCCAAAACCAAGATCTGGCTGCTTAACTGACTGAGCCACCCAGGCACCCCAATATGCTGTCATTTTAGCGGATGGGATGATGATAATGATAATGACGACACTGTGACTGAAGAAAGGATACATCAGGAAGTTGATAAATAGAAAATCAGTAAGTAATAACCAACTTTATCAGTCTTCTCCACTGTGTTTCAGAAATGATAGGAAATAGCTTAATTTTGACTCATTATTGACATATATATTCATGCTACCAAAGAGGAATGACTTCAACATATGCAGTGACTCATGGATGACATCCAAAAAAGGTGTGGTCACCTAGTTTAATAGAAATAAAATGTCACTACATAATAATTTACATCACCGTGAAGTAAAGTGCATGTATAAGATCAATTATATATTGAATATTATAAAAGACTAGTTTAAATTTTGGACCTCTTTTCTTAAATGCATTTTTAGTTTTCATTATTCCATGCTTTCAATTCCCATGGGTTAATGTAAATTTAGTTAGATTCTTGATTACTCTTTGGAACTATATCTAAGTTTAGGATGTGAAAACAATAACTTGAACATTCCCAAGAAAACTGTTGAAATAGTGTGTGTGTGTGTGTGTGTGTGTGTGTGTGTGTGTGTTGAAAGAGAAAGAGAGAATTGGGGCTATCTTTTTTTCATTGTCTACCACTTGTCATCAATCTTTTGCAAGCAGTAAGTGAAAATAGAAGCTGTCATCCAGACCGCAAAGTTTGCTTCAGAGCCTTCAGGCAGCACATTTCTGTTCACTTTTCTTAAGCATTGAGCTTCATTCTGTCCTTTCTTGATAACCAGAACTTGACTTTATCTGCACCTGTCACTCCAGCCAGTACACAGATTTGCTTATTACACTTGTCTTCCATATCATTTAAAAGACTTAGCTATAGTATAGTTATGGATTGCTTTCAAAAATGCTTCCTTTAGGTCATAGTGTATATATCTTCTCATGCATAAAAATATGTAGGCATGAAGACCCTATGGTAACAGAAGGAGTTTCCATAAAATAGTGAGGATGAATCTAGTGTTAATGCACCAATTCAAGGTAAGAGAAGTTAAGCTAAAATTTCAAGACTATCGTTAATGCCCTTGTACCTAAGAATTGAGAACAGTCTATTAAGTAATGCATGTGCAGCAATAATTTGTACAGAGAGATTATGAAAAATGTGCCCTCTGAGTTTTTTGTCCTAATGATAAATGTGATCCAGTCAAACCATTAAAATGACTTAAATGCGCTGAATGTCATTTGTTGCTTGCCATAGTATTTTAAGAAAAAAATAGTCATTATTGAACTCTTGAAAAGGTCTTAATTTCTTTATAACCTATGACAGCTCTGGGTGCCTGGTAACAGCCATTTGGCTTTTGTGGTAATTATGAACTATGAAGGTCTAAATGTCATGTTTGCATTAGGGTGTAAAAGTGTTTCTTCTTTAAAGAATTACATTCTTATAATTATCTAGAAAAATCTGAAGAAGTCAGAACTTGAAACAGCCTAATGACTTATTTCAGCTAGTGTAGTCTCCTGTGCTATGACCTAAGTTAGGACATTTTAGATCAGTTATCATAGACTAAATGTATTAAAGTGGTCTTGGATCTGTTATCTTCTGGGTCAAAATAGCTTTTACTGAGGAGAAAAGTCTGCAAGTTACAGATATGCCTCTTGCAATTATTTTCTTTTTAAATTAAAGAATGCAGTATTTCACAGGTTAGAAAAGAGAACAATAATATCAAAATTATGGAAAGTATTACATTAAATAAGTAAGTAGAACATTGTATCACTAGATGAATGTAATTCAACTGAATAGTGAATATAAAGGGAGATTGATTTTCTTTATCATTAATCTGTTTATTGACTCAACAAATATTTTTTGAACATCTATTATGTTTTAAGATGTTAGAATATATCTTTTGGATGTTTGTGATTAANACTGAATAGTGAATATAAAGGGAGATTGATTTTCTTTATCATTAATCTGTTTATTGACTCAACAAATATTTTTTGAACATCTATTATGTTTTAAGATGTTAGAATATATCTTTTGGATGTTTGTGATTAATGTTATTTTTAACTGTGTTACATTTATAAACTTATACATGGCACCTGTTATTTTCCTAAGAAATCTCCCCTCAGATAAATGGGGGTAAAGCAGTTTTATCTGAGTCTTGTTATTTTAGTGAACAATGAGTAACAAACGGCTGACAGGAGGACACCAGGTCTTTCGTGACTCTCAGTGAGGACAAGGCCAGAGGATAAATGTGATACTTAGCTCAGATAAAGAGAGAAGACACCACAGCAGTTTTTCAAATACAGTTGGGTCAAAAAAGAGTAGCTGACACTGTCAGGGCATATATGGCCCTAGAACCTTGAAATATTATTTGTTCTAAAGTAAGCTCTTATCTTAGATCTTGCACAATACTATTAATTTTGTCAAACAAATAAAATTTTAGTCACCATTACATTTAGGGCTTTTGTTGTTACAAATCTTTCTCCAATTTGCAAATAAGTCCAAATAAAAAGAACATCAGGAAGTGTGTGTGTCAGGGTTCAGGAGACCACATGTGTTCCATGTATGCTACTGGGAAAAAAAATCATTGTTGTCATATACTTAAAATGGACTCTAAATGATGAAATATAAGTCATGTTCCAATATACAAGTTGGTGAAAAGCACATTTCTCTATCAAGATAGAAAATAAGAGCAAAGAAACAAGTCCTTTGGCATCCCTCAATTGAAGCCGTGTTTTAGTCACGACAGTTGAAGCTGGCAGATGTTGGCCCTGCTCATTTGCTCACGTAGACTCTTACCATTTGTTCTGCGTTCCTTGGTGCGCACATTTCTTACTCTGCTTCAGTCATACAGTATTTTGGCAAGAACTACTGTGGTCTATGTCTTTGAAAGTATTATTTCAATTATTTGCAATTGAAGTCATAATAAGCCTACAACATTATCTGGGGTATTGTAAGTATTCAGATTATTGATTCAGTGTATCGAATCATGTGTCCCTTGACTCAATTATCTTTGTCTTCTCTGGCAAACTCCCAGGGACCCTGCCCGCCTCTTCTAAAGTCTCAGACCGATGATTCTCGCTTTGCCTCCTCTACTCTGCCATCACTACACCTCTCCCCTCCTCCTTTGGAATTTTCTGGAGAGTTAGTATACCAAGTCATTAGTGTCCCAGGGATGGCCAGCATTGATTTAGGCCTCTGGATAATCACACACATATGCCACCCTGCCCTGTGTTTGACTTAACATAGCGCTCTACTGTTTATTTGTTTTTCATTACAAGTAATTGTGCAAACTTTTGTTTCAATAATGGATTTCATTTTGTCTATTTTCAAGAAAATTTATTGTTTTGATTATGGAGGTATAAGCAAATATTAGCTGCATTTAGTTTAGTTTCCTGGATTAAATGTTAAGTTTGTTAAATTCAACCATAATTATAGAAACTTCCTTTTTACCATAATACTAAGATCAAGGACAGATTTTTAAAATATTTAAATATTTAACTTAAAATTTTTAGTCTTATTATGCATATTATCTAAAGTAGTATTAGCAAAAAATAAGACATCCTTGCATGTATGTTTCACTGTTATTTTAATGAGGTTGCTTATTTTTACATGTTTTGTCAGAACAAAAAAACACAAAATTTCCATAAAGCCAAGTCTAAACTTTCTCTGGACTCTTAACTAATGAATGGGAGATCCTAGAATCTCAAAGAGAGTTATTTTTTTTGTTAGTTTATTTAGAAAAAAATTATTGGATACATTATTAAAAATTCAACATATGTGACAATTCATTTAACAATATAGAGTATCTGCAAGGTAGAGTACAAGTGCCCCATAATACAAGACGTGGTATAAAGTGGCCTACATGCCAGAAAAACATCTGTGAAGAAAACAAGGACTAAGAAGGAAGAGAAGAGGATTCACATGCTTCTTCCTCCCCCAACCCACCTTTCATCACTGTACCAATAGGCAGAGTGCATCACAAGAAAGCAAGCTGTGGAATATGAGCTCCACAGATGCCTGCATTTCTATCAATTAGAGACTCATTTGTTTAATGAGTAAAATACCTCTGAGAAATTACCACCTGGGAGATTTACTTTTTCCAGTATATATGAGACTGACGCACTATCTACTGCGCTAACAAGGCACCTTACTTTTTCCAGTATATAAACCAAAGTCTCCTGCTTCAGATTTTGCAGAACTCAGATAAAATATGTTTAGAATTTTAAGCTAAATGAAGCAACTGGGGAGAAATTCTTGATGTTAACATTGTTAAGAATCTCCCTGGTTTCACTCATTTATGGAACATAAGAAATAGGAAGATCGGTAGGAGAAGAAAGAGAAGAATGAAGGGGGAGGTAAACAGGAGGGGGAATGAACCATGGGAGACTATGGACTCTGAGAAACAAACTGAGGGCTTCAGAGGGGAGGAGGGTGGGGGATTGGGATAGGGTGGTGATGGGTATTAAGCAGGGCACGTATTGCATGCTGCACTGGGTATTATATGCAAGTAATGAATCATGGAACTTTACATCAAAAACTAGGGATGTAATGTATGGTGACTAACATAACATAATAAAAAATTATAAAAACCAAACCAAACCAAAACAAAACAAAAAAGAATCTCCCTGAACTTTGGCCTTTAACTCTTACTTTGCATGCTCATCTTTATCAACTCAACAGATAGAATTGAGTGACATCCCAAGTTTTCATGTACTCCTTTTCATAAAACAGAAGCTCTTTTAATCCCCCAAATTACAGACTATTAGTCTGGACATTCTGTCCAAAATGTGTACCAGTCTTTGGCTTATAAATTACATGCCTGAATTTATAAACCAATATTCCATGCAAGACGCATAGAGGTGGTGAGTTGTAATGCCTATAATATTTCATTTCTGTGATGAAGTGTATCCATGATTCCTGCCCTCAGGGTTTACAGTCTAGCAGGGAGATTATAACTAAATATATCATTAGATGAGTATTAATTACAACCATGATATAAACAGTATGAACCCATTAACTGACTAGTTACTTCATCTAAACTGTGTAGTTGCTTGCCCTGCTTACTTCAGAGAGATGAGATAGATTTATACCAAGATTTATGTATACTTGTAAAAGGTTTCATTATTTTGTTTATTGCTTTTAACACAACTACACTCATAGTACATTTCAGGAAGTATTAACTCTGCTGCTTAACATCTATCAAAGCTTTTGTTGAAAGAAGCCATATTTAAGAAGGATTGACTTAAAAGATATGCTATTCATCCTTCTTCAGGTGTTCTGACCCTGGATGAATTCAGTACAATAGGTTGCTGCCTGTGTGGACTGCATTTTATTGCTCACCTTCCCTTGAGGAGTTTGTATTGACTTGTATTTTGACACAATGCCATTAACTTACGTTGAAGGATGTTGCAGCAACCAGGCTGAGGAAATGCACTGTGGTGCATACTGTAAGGGTGTTGTCCATTACATTTACACCTTGTTCTCCCAGAGAACCTAGGCAGAATTTCTTTCAGGGTTTAACACACAAGTATCTGTGCTTCTTCCTAGCAACTAGCTTGTCTTTATCTCATTGTCTATGTGAATTCAATAACTGCTACTCCTGTCTTCTCATTTGGTGCTAGAAAAAGTTTGTGGTTTTTGTCCAGCAAGTATATAGTATTTGAAAGCATACATAAAAAACAAAACAAACAAACCTCTCTTCTTCTAGCTTTGTTTTCCCCTTACTTCATTTCTCCCTTATAACATTTACCGTATCTTTCACTATGATACATACCTTAGTAAGCCATCTTAAACTATTTCTGTAACGAAGAGGGATGTTAAAAATAAGTCTGATGAATGACTAAGCAATTGGCCTAGGAACATTTATTGTAAAACAATTCTATTCTACACTAATCCATGATGTCTACTTTATCATATATGTAATTTACATATACTCAGCTCTGTTTTGGGGCAGTTCATTTTGTTTTGCTCATTCACGGTACCAGCTTGACTCAGAAATTCCACTGCTTGAAATTCATCCTAGGAAAATAAGGATAAGCATAATGATTTAACTACAAAGTATTCATTGGATTATTTTTTACAATAATAAAAATTGAGAAACATTCTAAATATCTAGAAGTAGAGGTTATATTGAACAAACTGAAGAGTAGTGATTTAATGGAATACTTGTATAGCAAGATAACATTACAGTTTATGACATGTTTACAATTTAGTAAGTGGAATAAAGCAAACTGCATGTACTCATGATTATATTTATGTAAATATGTATTTAACTGAGATACTTTGCTTAATTGTTTAAGAAGTGAGTTATGCCTTTTCAATAGTATCCAAAGCACAACAGTGGAGCCCCTTCCTCCAAAGACTAGTAAAATGTTTTTCTCTCCGTGGGTTCCTTCTTCAGTGATATTTCCATGAATACTTAAGGCTGTTTTCTCATGTCTGAAGGACCCATCCTGGTTTCCCTAGCCATTTTGTAAGAACCAGTATTGAGAAGCTCTGCCTTGAGGGCAGAACAGTCTGTTACCTCTGAATGCTGGTTGCTCCGTAATATGTCACTGTACCCCTAGCTTTCCAAGGCAGGAGGAAGATGTTGCCCCCATACTTTGTTAGCATGAAAAGATAAGTTTCGGGCCGAGGCTCCTGCTCTGTTTACAGCCCCCTCAGTCTGTCAGTGAACATTCCTGCCCAGCCCAGGGCACCTCATGGTATGAGGGAGGAAAATCCCTTGTTCAGTGTTTTGTTTTGTTTTGTTTTGTTTTCTCACCAGAAACACTCAACAGTAAGACTGGATGTACTGCTAATATACTTTTCTTTTTTGCTACTCATCACCCTATTTCCAAGGCAAGTCTATAGAAGCTGGGTCCAGTGTTTTCCAAGTTGTCACAAACCAACCCTAGAATCAGCTCTGTGCTTAGCCCCACTCTCAGTACCGGTCTCTCAGTATAAATCATTTTTCTTTCAATGGAAAGCATCACTTTCTTATATACTCACATACTTAGGAAAAGATTAAGAATGGTATGTGTCACAATGACATTGCTTGATCTCAATCTTAACTTTGCTTATCTAATTTTATTTTCCTACACATTCATCGATTAGTAAAGAAAATCTCCCAGTACATCTAAGCCCATTCACTTCTTAAAATTTAAAAATATCTTTATTATGGAAACTTCCAAATGTATCAGAAGTAGAGAACATAGTACTGTATCGTGAACTCCAACGTGCCCATCACCTGGAGGCAACAAGCATCAGTTATTGTCATTTTTCATTTGTCACTATTACTGCCAACATTTTATTTTGCTGAGATATTTTTAAAGCAGATCCAATATATCATGTCACTTTACCTGTACTTTCATATTCATCTCTAACTACAAAGACATTCATAACATACTCATTGTGCCATTATCACACCTATTCTAATTAATTGTATTTTCTTACTGTCATCTGATATCCAATATATATTCAAATTTTCCTATTTCTCAAAGATGTATTTTTACAGTTGGTGTGTTCAAATCAAGAATCAATTGTGTTTCACATATGGAGTTTGTATTTTATGTCTCTTCAGTCTCTTTTATGCTATAAGTCATTTTTTTGTCATTATTTGTTATAAAACTAGATCATTTGTCCTTTAGAATGTCCAATGTTTCAGAATTTGGTTGATTGATTCTTTCTTGTCTTATTTAGCTTTTTAAAAATTATTCCAGGTATCTTCAATACACTGTTCAATTGCAATAAATGTTCTATGGCATTTATGTTGTTTTCAAGGCAAAAATAATATGTAGCCATTGACATATCTTGTTATTTCATTTTATTATGAGGAGATAATGCCTATATGTTGGATGCTAAGACTGATCATTGAGCTTGTTTTGCCTTTATGTGCATGTATTTCATTTTTATTGAAGCAGTACATGTACATGGTTAAAATATATAATTGCACAGAGCAGAGGTCTTCTATGGTTCTACTTTCTCTGTCATCTGCTCTGCCCTGCACTATTCCCTGTCCCAAATTTAACTCTTTCCATTTTCAGTTCTTCTTGTCATTGAATCTGGCTCTCTAATTACATGCTTATAGTCTTCTTCTTGAATTACCAACTTTAAACATATTCTATTTAAGCAAGACAAGGATTTAGCTCATTTACGCCATCTTTCCATCTTATGTCCCCTCTCTTCCTAATGTAACAATTATGTAATAACAATGTAGTAATGATTATATTGTTATTTTCAGTTCATTTTTCTTAGATTTGTTACTATAAAAGATTCAGTTTCAGTTATTTTTCTTGTCCTGTCAATTTTAGACAGAATTACTAACTCTCTACATTGAAAGATGAAGCTACTAGCATTCCTATTCTCTTTTTTACTCAAGATTCATTTATCCATTACCTTCCTCTTCTGATGGGAGAGAAATGCCATTTTTCTTGAAATGAATTAAAACTTGCTTCAAATAGAACGTGCAGTTGGAACATTACTAAAAAGACCATAGAACAAAGTAAAGATAGCTGAAGGAGCACTGTCCCAGGCAACCTCATGGACAGAACTGTCTCAGAGGAAGAATTAACTTCAAGTTTTGGTCTCTGAGCCTGAAGTCCTTTCTGAAGAGACCAAAGAAGCTCATGTTGGAGCTCAGAACTACAGTGCATTTGGAGTTGGCTGAAGAGTGAGGTGTATTTGGTCCCAGTTGCTTTTANGTTTCTAAAAAGAACGTGCAGTTGTGGAACATTACTAAAAAGACCATAGAACAAAGTAAAGATAGCTGAAGGAGCACTGTCCCAGGCAACCTCATGGACAGAACTGTCTCAGAGGAAGAATTAACTTCAAGTTTTGGTCTCTGAGCCTGAAGTCCTTTCTGAAGAGACCAGAGAAGCTCATGTTGGAGCTCAGAACTACAGTGCATTTGGAGTTGGCTGAAGAGTGAGGTGTATTTGGTCCCAGTTGCTTTTCTTTATTTTTTTAAACATTGCTGTGGATTCAGCAGCTCTAAATATAGTAGCAGTTCACTCAGGAGTTTGCTGCTAGTTAGCTAATGGGGAAAAAAGTAACTGACGAAAAAGAAGGAATGGAAAGAAATGNATTTTTTTAAACATTGCTGTGGATTCAGCAACTCTAAATATAGTAGCAGTTCACTCAGGAGTTTGCTGCTAGTTAGCTAATGGGGAAAAAAGTAACTGACGAAAAAGAAGGAATGGAAAGAAATGTCCATTTCACCTTGGAGAGGTAGAGAATATCCTCCTAACAATACTGAAATCCAAGATGCCATGGAATTGAAATGTATTTCAGCCCTTAAATATAAGAAAAATCTATAACCATATAGAGAATGTAACATGATAAAGGGTTAAAATCTTTAGCAGTTAAATATCCTCTCCTGACTTGGCAGGAGAGAGGCAGAATACCAATGATGGTAAAGACACACACACAAAATTATCCTCCCACATAAGTAAAAGGTAAATAACAAGAAAAAAAATGACAGAAAATCAGATTAGGCAATACATGATAGAAGAAATCCAACAGTTCTAAAACTCTGAAATTCAGACATTTATAGGTATGTGCAAAAATGACATCATACCATCACAAAATTGAATTAGAGAAAATATTAAGGTCTTCCTAGGAATGTGAGAAAGTGGCATACTCTCTTAATGCTAGTTACATCAGTAAATAATTATTACGTTAAAATGCATTAATATGACCCAGGAACCTTACCTGGGGAAAGCTAGCATGGATAAATAATTTATTGGTATACCTGTATTTTTATAGAGGGATATATTTTGCTTCCCTGTGTGTTGGATAAAAGAAACTCCAAATAATAGTAATATTAATAAGAAGAGTGACCATTAAAAAGGAAAAGACAAGAGGAAGAGGGTAGAAAATACAGTGCTTAATACTGTTCCACACAGCATGTTCTCCTTCAGAGCTTCCCCTCCTCAGGGAATTGCTACAGGACATTTCCTGAGCTAATGGTATCGGAGGAGGTCATGGAGACGATGTAACCTCTGGTTGACTTGCAAGCTGGACCCAGGCAATCAGAGGCTCTTCACCCTGTCCTCTGTACTTGGAATGCACATTCTGCCAGCCATTCCCACAGTGGGAGCATTTTCAAGGATGCAGTCTTGAGAGAGCAATGTGTTGTTGAGACCATCTAGATGGTATGTGTGACTGAACACCATTAAGGCCTGTATATAAACCTTTAAGATTCTGGCAAGCAGGT
>NC_048227.1:52015118-52017989 GCF_002007445.2 Ailuropoda melanoleuca
AGCTCAACTCAGGGGACCAGCTGAAAAAGGTGTCCCCTACTCCTCCGCCATCTTAACCTCCCCCCTCCAGAAACTGGATTCTGACAAAAATGAATGTGTACTTATTGAACATACAGTAACATTAGTTCGTGCTTATGGGAAGAAAATACTGTTAAGACTTTTAGAGCAACTCAGAAAGTTTTGAAATAATATTTTAAAATCTACTCTAAGGATGACTTTTATTAATCTTAGAAATCAAGGGTATCATTCAGTGATATTATTTTCTAAAATAAATGAATTCTTTGATTTAATAGATGAAGCCAAAATGTCAAACATTAACAGGAAAATGACCTTCCCCTCCACCAACTGTCCAAGTACTTAATTACAGATTTTGTTTAAAAAATTATCCTTAGTTTCTTTTGTATGTGTTATAAGAGCCACAGTCTTTTTTGGAAATGGAAACCTTAATTTTCTGTTTTTTAGTTAAGATGGATTTTCTTTTTAGTTCCCTAATTTTTATATGTTAGATTTAAAGTCACATATTAACCACAGGTAGCTAAGTATGAAATAAAATGTAAAAGAAAACTCAAAATAGGTTCTCATTTTTTGGAGTTTGGAGAAATGATATTTCTTTTTTAGCTTCTATCAGAAAACAATATTTATAGCTTACATTTCTATAATACTTCAAAAGCAGATTCCCATAGATTGGGTCCAATTTGTAGATGAAGAAACTGAGATTCAGGAAGTCAGCAGATACTGTCAATGTCCCACCCATATCCCTTTGTCATTTATTATTTCTGTGTACATAAGCTTGTTTTCAAACTTCCAGTAAATGTGATCTTTTACCTTTCCAGCACCTCAATCAGAGAGTCCACAAAGTACCTGATTATCGTAATGGGATTCCCCACGATGTTGCTTGGATCAAGGGAACCACTTACAGGCATAAAATTTCAACAATGAACATCCCCCTTGCACCCATAAGTTCTACCATTTTGTGCATCACCCACCCAGAATCTGCTGGCCTGATGAAATCTGTATACTTTAGTTCTTAAAGGCACAGTTATAGAGCCAACTGGGGGATAAAGCTCTGAGGAGGTAGGGCTCTGCTTAAGAGGTGTTATATATTTTGAATTGATTGCCATATAATGGCAATCTGTGTTCCTGATATATAGAAAAAACCCAAGGACTGAAAGTAAAAGTGACCTATCTTAAAATCAGTCTGATAGGGAATTTGTGATTTCTGGAAACACCACTTTAAATTTTGCTAGATCAGAGGTTCTCAGGAATGGGAGGTAAGTCTCTTCTGTCAAGGGACATGGTAACCGTTCCATTAAACCTTAGCTAGGGCTATCAACTGGTAATTTTGTGCTTCTCATAATAGTAGACAAACAAGCCAGAAAGAAGTTATCATATTGGCAGGATGGTTGACCCTGATTTTTAAGAGGAGAGAGAGTTGTTCCTACCTAACGGGAGCAAGAAAGAGTATGTTTGGGGCCCAGGAGAACCAGTGAGTTCCCTCTAAGTGCTTCCATGCCTGATGCTAACTTTGAGTGGGCACTGCAGCAGCCATACCTGACAAGGACAAAGTAACCAGGAGCTCACATCCCTCAGGGATTAGAGTCTGAGTCACCCTAGCAGGCAAGCAACCGAGAGAAGCTAAAGCACCAGTTGACCATAAGGGAAGAGCAAGCATGTGTGATAAAGGAAGGATATAATGCATATCAATTATGGTCTCAAGATCAGTGAAGCGGGTGGGGGGCTGTGGCTTATTCCACTAACACTCCTAATGTAATTTTACAAAAGAAACTGTGAATCAGTGACAGGCTGGAGTGACCTTCATATGTGGTATGAGTGAATCTAAGTAATGCAGTGGAAGAATGTAGCAAGGCACTACAAGCTTCCTTCCCATAGTTTCTTGATATTTATTATTCCCATGCACCCTGCCAAATCTTATAAGTAATAGGATTTGTGGTATTTTGAGCGCTTACTCCGATCAATACATCCTTCCCTGTCTGTTCTAAGGGAAGGCTGGAATTAATACCACCCCCCCAAAAAAAGCTTTCAACAAATGTCTGACAGGAATTACTATTAAAATACCCCATCTGCCTCATCCTGGAGTGAGATAACTTCAAGGGGTATCTCCTATACAGTTGGAGCTCCCAGCAAAATAAACTTCAGTTGCCTATGGTGGTAACTTTTTTTTTTTAACAGTATATAGAACTTTCAATGTAATGTTAACATCAGATAAGTACACGGTTATATCGTTCAGTTCTATGAATTTTACAGAATGAACACACTCAAGTAATTATCATTCAGATCAAGAAAAGAAAAGTACAAACATCCCAAAAGCCCCATTTGTACATTCATTCAATTACCATTCTCCATTGTGCAACCAATATCTGAATATCTAACAATATAGTTTGCTTGCAATGGAAATGAGTATAAATGAATCTTAAACTGTGTAATCTTACATGCCTGGATTGTTGTTGTTGTTGTTTTATATACTGTTTATGAGATCCACCTATAGTATTGTTGAGTGTAGTTGTGGTTCTTTCCTTCTCTTTTGCTGTAGAGTATTCCTTTGTATGAATATACCACATTTTATTAATTCATTTTAATGTTGGTGATTTTCAAGTTGGGACTTTTATAAGTGGTGTCATTATGATGATTTTTTATAATAATATTTTTTTATTATATTATGTTAGTCACCATACAGTACATCCCTGGTTTTTTATGTAAAGTTCAATGATTCATTAGTTGCATATAACACCCAGTGCACCATGCAATACGTACCCTCCTTACTACCCATCACCAGTCTATCCCATTCTCCCACCCCCTCCCCTCTGAAGCCTTCAGTTTGCTTCTCATAGTCCATAGTCTCTCATGCTTCAT
>NC_048227.1:52343547-52347502 GCF_002007445.2 Ailuropoda melanoleuca
CCAGAGAACAAAAGCCTGGTAATACCAGCTCACACTGTACCCATCCCCATCCCCCCCCGCAGGGGACACAGAGACTCTACCCAAACAGGATTGCCTGAGTATCATCGCCACGGCAGGTCCCTCGCCCAGAAGGCAAACTGAAAAATCAAGAAGCCCACATCCCTAAGATCCCTATAAAACAACGGTGCACTGCCTGGGTCCTGGTCAATAATTTGGGCTCTGGACAACCCCGCAACGTCTCCTCATCAGAATGACGAGAAGGAGAAATCCCCCCAGCAAGGAAAAGACAATGAGTCTGTGGCCTCTGCCACAGAACTAATGAATATGGATATAACCAAATTATCAGAAATGGAATTCAGAGTNGAAATGGAATTCAGAGTAACAATGGTCAAGTTGATGTGTAGATTTGAAAAAAATATTAACGAAAATGTTAATGAGAATATAGAATCTCTAAGGACAGAAATGAAAGTGAATCTGGCAGAAATTAAAAATTCTATGAGCCAAATGCAGTCAAAACTAGAAGCTCTGATGGCCAGAATGAATGAGGCAGAAGAATGTATCAGCGAATTGGAGGATGGGTTAGTAGAAGAAAAAGCTAAAATAGAATCTGGACTTAAAAAAATCCACGCGCAAGAATGTAGGTTACGGGAGATTACTGACTCAATGAAATGTTCCAATGTCAGAATCATCAGCATCCCCAAGGGGGTGGAGAAAAACAGAGGTCTAGAAGAGATATTTGAACAAATTGTAGCTGAAAACTTCCCTAATCTAGCAAGGGAAACAAACATTCATGTCCAAGAGGCAGAGAGGACCCCTCACAAGCTCAACCATGACAAACATACACCACGTCACGTGATAGTGGAATTTGCAAATTTTAGATCCAAGGATACAGTATTGAAAATGGCCAGGGCAAAGAAATTTCTCACATACCAAGGCAAAGGTATCAGAATTGCATCAGACCTGTCTACACAGAACTGGAATGAGAGAAAGGGTTGGGGGGAGCATTTTTAAAGCTCTTTCAGAGAAAACCATGCAGCCAAGGATCCTTTATCCAGCAAGGCTGTCATTCAGAATTGATGGAGAAATAAAGACCTTCCAGAATTGCCAGTCATTGACCAATTTCATAACCATGAAACCAGCCCTACAGGACTTATTAAGGGGGGTTCTATAAAGGTAAAAATGCCCCAAGAGTGATACAGAACAGAAAGTCACAATCTATAGAAACAAAGACTTTACTGGCAACATGGCATCATTAAAATCATATCTCTCAATATTCAGTCTCATTGTAAATGGCCTCAATGCTCCCATAAAATGCCACAGGGTTGCAGATTGGATAAAAAGACATGACCCATCCATTTGCTGTCTACAAGAGACTCATTTTGAACCTAAAGATACATTCAGACTGAAAGTAAAGGGATGGAATACCATCTTTCACGCCAATGGACCTCAAAAGAAAGCTGGGGTAGCNACTGGGGTAGCAATTCTCGTATCAGATAGATTGGATTTTAAACTAAAGACTACAGTTAGAAATAACAGAAGGGCACTATATTATTCTTAAAGGATGTATCCGATAAGTGGATATGACAATTATAAATATATATGCCTCCAACAGGGGAGCAGCAAGATATACAAGCCAGATATACAATTCTTAACCAGAATAAAGAGACATATAGATAAAAATATGTTACTAGTAGGGGACCTCAACACTCCACCACCAGAAATAGACAGAACACCCACGCAAAAAATTGAGAAAGAAACAAGGGCTTTGAATGCCATACTCAAGGAGTTGGACCTCATAGATATATATAGAACACTACGCCCCAGAACCAAAGAATACTCATTCTATTCTATTCTTTTTTTTTTGAAAATAAAACATTTTTAATGTGTTACTTTGAAAGATTTTTTTTTCGTTTTAATGTTTTTTTATTATATTATGTTAGTCACCATATAGTACATCCCCAGTTTCCGATGTAAAGTTCGATGATTCATTAGTTGCGTATAAGACCCAGTGCACTATATAATACGTGCCCTCCTTACTACCCATCACCGGTCTATCCCATTCCCCCACCTTCCTCCCCTCTGAGGCCCTCAGTTTGTTTCTCATAGTCCGTAGTCTCTCTTGTTTCATTCCCCCTTCTGATTACGCCCCCCCTTGTTTTATATTCTAATGCCCATGGAACATTCTCAAGAATAGACCATGTTCTGGAACACAAAACAGGTCTCAACAGATACCAAAAGACTGAAATTATTCCCTGCATATTCTCAGACCACAACGCTTTGAAATTGGAACTCAACCACNAACTCAACCACAAGGAAAAACCTGGAAGAAACTCAAACACTTGGAGGCTAAGAACCATCCTGCTCAAGAATGACTCGATAAACCAGGAAATCAAAAAACAAATTAAACAATTTATGGAGACCAACGAGAATGAATACACAACGGTCCAAAACCTATGGGATACTGCAAAGGCAGTCCTAAGGGGGAAATACATAGCCATCCAAGCCTCACTCAAAAGAATAGAAAAATCTAAAATGCAGTTTCTATATTCTCACCTCAAGAAACTGGAACAGCAACAGAGGGACAGGCCTAACCCACTGACAAGGAAGGAGTTGACCAAGATTAGAGCAGAAATCAATGAATTAGAAACCAGAAGTACAGTAAAGCAGATCAACAGAAGTAGAAGCTGATTCTTTGAGAGAATCAATAAAATTGACAGACCACTGGGAAGACTTATCCAAAAGAATAGAGAAAAGACCCAAATTAATAAAATTATGAATGAAAAAGGAGAGGCACAACCAACACCAATGAAATTGGAAGGATTATTAGAAACTTTTATCAACAGCTTTATGCCAATAAATTAAGCAATCTGGAAGAGATGGAGGCCTTCCTGGAAACCTATAAACTACCAAGACTGAAACAGGAAGAAATAGATTTCTTAAACAGGCCAATTAATTATGAAGAGATTGAGTCAGTGATAAACAACCTTCCAAAAAACAAAACTCCAGGCCTGGACGGTTTTTCTACGGAATTCTACCAAATATTCAAAGAAGAAATAATACCTATTCTCCTAAAGCTATTTCAAAAAATAGAAACAGAAGGAAAGCTACCAAACTCATTCTATGAGGCTAATATTACCTTGATCCCCAAACCAGGCAAAGACCCCCTCAAAAAGGAGAATTACAGACCGATTTCTCTAATGAATATGGATGCCAAAATCCTCAACAAGATCCTTGCTAATAGAATCCAACAGTACATTAAAAGGATTATCCATCATGACCAAGTGGGATTCATACCTGGGATGCAAGCATGGTTCAACACTCGCAAATCNCGCAAATCGATCGGGGTCTTAGATTTTATCCAGAAAGACAAATTCAAAAATCATATGATTCTCTTAATAGATGCAGAAAAAGCATTGGACAAAATACAGCACTCTTTCCTGATTAAAACCCTTCAGAGTGTAGGGATAGAGGGTACATTCCTCAATCTCATAAAACCATCTATGGAAAAGCCTACTGCAAGCATTATTCTCAATGGGGAAAAGCTGGAAGCCTTTCCCTTAAGATCAGGAACACGACAAGGATGCCCACTCTCGCCACTATTATTCAACATAGTACTAGAAGTCCTTGCAACAGCAATCAGAAGACAAAAAGGGATCAAAGGTATCCAAATCGGCAAAGAAGAAGTCAAACTGTCTCTCTTTGCAGATGACATGATACTCTATATGGAAAACCCAAAGGAATCCACTCCCAAACTATTAGAAGTTATAGAACAATTCAGTAAGGTGGCAGGATACAAAATCAATGCTCAGAAATCACTTCCATTCCTATACACAAATAAAGAGACTGAAGAAAGAGAAATTAGGGAAGCCATCCCATTTAAAATAGCACCAAAAACCATACGTTACCTTGGAATTAACTTAAGCAGAGACGTAAAGGATCTATATTCTAGAAACTA
>NC_048227.1:52348018-52396740 GCF_002007445.2 Ailuropoda melanoleuca
CGTTACCTTGGAATTAACTTAACCAGAGACGTAAAGGACCTATATCCTAGAAACTATAGATCACTTTTGAAACACAATGAAGAAGACACAAAAAGATGGAAAAATATTCCATGCTCATGGATTGGAAGAATTAACATAGTTAAAATGTCCATACTACCCAGAGCAATCTACACTTTCAATGCTATCCCGATCAAAATACCGAGGACATTTTTCAAAGAACTGGAACAAATAGTCCTTAAATTTGTATGGAACCNCATACCAATGACATTTTTCAACTAACTGGAACAAATAGTCCTTAAATTTGTATGGAACCAGAAAAGGCCCCGAATTGCCAAGGAACTGTTGAAAAGGAAAAACAAAACTGGGGGCATCACAATGCTGGATTTCGAGCTGTACTACAAAGCTGTGGTCACAAAGACAGCATGGTACTGGCACAAAAACAGACACATCGACCAATGGAACAGAATAGAGAACCCAGAAATGGACCCTCGGCTCTTTGGGCAACTAATCTTTGATAAAGCAGGAAAAAACATCCGGTGGAAAAAAGACAGTCTCTTCAATAAATGGTGCTGGGAAAATTGGACAGCTACATGCAAAAGAATGAAACTTGACCACTGTCTCACACCATACACAAAGATAAACTCCAAATGGAAGAAAGACCTCGATGTGAGACAGGAATTCATCAAAATCCTAGAGGAGGACATAGGCAGCAACCTCTACAACATCGGGCACAGCAANCAACCTTTTTCATGACACATCTCCAAAGGCAAGAGAAACAAAAGATAAAATGAACTTGTGGGACTTCATCAAGATAAAAAGCTTCTGCACAGCCAAGGAAACAGTCAAAAAAACTAAGAGGCAGCCCACGGAATGGGAGAATATATTTGCAAATGATGCAACAGATAAAAGACTTTTTTTTTTTAAAAGATTTTATTTATTTATTTGACAGAGACAGCCAGAGAGAGAGGGAACACAAGCAGGGAGAGTGGGAGAGGAAGAAGCAGGCTCCCAGTGGAGGAGCCTGATGTGGGGCTCGATCCCAGAACGCCGGGATCGGCTAGATGCTTAACGACTGCGCCACCTAGGCGCCCCCAGATAAAAGACTTTTATCCAAGATCTACAAGGAACTTCTCAAACTCAATACGTGAGAAACAAATAAACAAATCATAAAATGGGCAGAAGATATGAACAGACACTTTTCCAATGATGACATACAAATGGCTAACAGACACACGAAAAAGTGTTTAAAATCATTAGCCATCAGGGAAATTCAAATCAAAACCACACTGAGATACCACCTTATGCCAGTTAGAATGGCAAAAATTGACAAGGCAAGAAACAACAATTGCTGGAGAGGATGTGGAGAAAGGGGATCCCTCCTACATTGTTGGTGGGAATGCAAGTTGGTACAGCCACATTGGAAAACAGTGTGGAGGTCCCTTAAAAAGGTAAAAATTGAGCTACCCTATGATCCAGCAATTGCACTACTGGGTATTTATCCCAAAGATACAGACATAGTGAAGAGAAGTGCCAATTGCACCCCAATGTTCATAGCAGCATTGTCCACAATAGCTAAATTGTGGAAGGAGCCGAGATGCCCTTCAACGGATGACTGGATTAAGAAGCTGTGGTCCATATATACAATGCAATATTCCTCAGCCATCAGAAAGAATGATTACCCAACATTTGTAGCAACATGGACAGGACTGGAGGAGATTATGCTAAGTGAAATAAGTCAAGCAGAGAAAGAAAATTTTCATATGATTTCTCTCATCTATGGAACATAAGAACTAGGAAGATCAGTAGGGGAAGAAAGGGATAAAGAAAGGGGGGGTAATCAGAAGGGGGAATGACGCATGAGAGACTATGGACTCTGAGAAACAAACTGAGGGCTTCAGAGGGGAGCGGGGTGGGGGGATGGGATAGACTGGTGATGGGTAGTAAGGAGGGCACATATTGCATGGTGCACTGGGTGTTATACGCAACTAATGAATCATCGAACTTTACATCAGAAACCAGAGATGTACTGTATGGTGACTAACATAATATAATAAAAAAAACATTAAAAAAAAAAGGAAACTACATTTAAAAAAAAATTCTGTGAAAAATCCCATTGGAATTTTGATAGGGATGCAGTCAATCTATGGACATTTTATCAATATTAATTCTTCCATTCCATGAGTGTAGAATAAATTTTGTTTTATTTGTGTCTTCCTCAATTTCTTTCATTAATGCCTCAATAATTTTCAATATACAAATCTTTTACCTCCTTGGTTAAATTTATTCCTAAATGTTTTATTCTTGTTAATGCAATGTAAATGAGAATATTTTCTTAATTTCTTTTCTGATCCTTTGTTCTTAATGTATAGAAACACAACTGGTTTTTATAAATTGATTTTGTATCCTGAAACTTTACTGATTTTGTTAGTCCTAATAGTTTTTTGGTGAAGTCTTTAGGGTTTTCTATATATAATATCATGTTATGTGCAAATTCAGACTTTACTTTTTTTCTTTCTAATTTGGATGCCATTTATTTATTTGTTTGCTTGCTTGTTTTTCTTGCTCATCGCCAGCTAGAACTTCCAGGACCGTGTTGAAAAAAAGTAGTGACAGTGGGAATTCTTATCTTATTCCTGATCTTAGAGGAAAAGCTTTTGGCTTTTCGCCATTGAGTATGATGTTAGAGGTGGGCTTGTCATATATGGCCTTTATATGTTGAGGTATATCCCCTCTATACCCAGTTTGCTGAGAGTTTTTATCATGAAAGGACATTGAATTTCATTAAATGCTTTTTCTGCATCTATTGAGAAAATCATATGGTTTTTATCATTCATTTTGTTAATTTGGTGTGTCACATTGATTTGCAGATGTTGAACCATTCTTGCATGAATTCCACTTGATCATGGTATATGATCCTTTTGGTAAACTATTGAATTTGGTTTGCTTGTATTTTGTTGAGGACTTTTGCATCTATTTTCATCAGGGATATTGGCCTGTAATTTTCTTTTCTGATAGTAGGTTGTCTGATTTTGGTATCAGGTTATTGCTAGCCTTATAGAATGAATTTGGAAGTTTTCCCTCTTCTGTTCTTTGGAAGAGTTTGAGAAGGATTGGTATTCGTTTTTCTCTAAATATTTGATAGAATTCAGCAGAGAGGCCCTTCTAGCCCTGGACTTTACTTTGTTGGGAGGCTTTGATTACTAATTCAATTTCCTTACTAGTAATTAGTCTGTAAAAATTTCTACTTTTTCACAATTTAGTCTTGGTAAGTTTGTGTGTTTCTGGGAATTTATCCATTCCTCTAGGTTGCCCAGTTTGTTGATATATAATTGTTTACCATAGTTTCTTATGATCCTTTATATTTGTGTGTTGTTATAGTATCTTCATTTCTGATTTCATTTATTCAAGTCTTCTCTCTTTTTTCCTGGTTAGTATAGCTAAGTGGTTTGTCTATGGTGGTTTTATTTTTCTTATATTTAACTCTGAAAGAATGTATTTCTTCCCCTGCCCCACACCATCACTCTTCCCTATTACCACAGGTATTTCTGAGTTTGAGATCATTCTAATATCTAGTTATGTGTTTGTTTGTTTGTTTGTAGCCAATATTTTACTTTAAGTTTTCGTAATACAAAATGGCATAAACATTTTAAATATTTTTGCTAAACTAAAGTTGGATTCATTTTATGATTAAAAAGATGGAAACAAAGAGGAGTAGAACAAGAGATGCTTTGCCATCACAATGAGGCCAAGGTTAATTGTTTTATTTTTTTCCTTTGAGGTCAAAATCTATTGGAGATATATGTCTCCTTTAGAGTCACTCAAGCATAAACAGAGGTAGAGATTCTCTAAATATAACTCAAAATTTACTTCAAGATAATTTCTTTCCCAAAGCATTTGCATTATTTTCTAGTATAGATACTTCATCCTTGTACTTGGCCACAGTTTCTGTCTTTAGAATCATTTTAAATTAGATAATTGGTGTGTGGTAGTGGTAATGTTCTGGTAGGTGGTGGTGGATGCATTATCTACTAAAGTTCTTTGGCATGAGAGGATATAGGAAGATGTTAGAATTTGTTCTTACTCTTTTCTGTAGCATTTTTTCCCATTATAAAGTTTACCCTGATGAGTTCAGGGCTGATGGGATTTCTGGTCAGAGATCGTCTAGGAGTAGATCTTCACGTTAAACAGCAAGGAAGTAGCATGTTGATGGGGACAAAGACAGTCCAAGGAACCAAAGCTAATTGTTGAAAGAAGTCACCGTTCTGAAGATGTATGTTTGTCTTTAATAATTGTGCTGAGAATCAGCCCTAGTATTCACTTTTTTCAATGATTCTTTTTTTTTTTTTTCTTCTAGAGGATTTCTCTCGTCTTCGCTCATATGTGAGCAAATTGCAGGCTTAGTTTTATTTATTTCTAAATCTCTGGGGCTGGCACAGTGCCTGGCACGTTGTACCATAATATGTGATAATCTCATGATAGATCTGTTTTGCAAATGTGACTTCTACATGTTATATACTTATTTTTTGAGGAGTGTTCATTTTTTTATATGCCACTTAAAATCTTTCTGTCAGATATGCTCAAGTAACACATAAACACAAATTAGCAACCAGTATTTACAAATTTAAATTAGAAATTAGGAATTACAAAAAGCTAAGGAATGTTTTTTCCCCCCTTTTTCTGGTAGAGTTTAAGAGGTTATTCTAGAGGGAATATCCTTTAATTTATAAAAATATTGTGCAATAATAGTAAATGCTAACTAGATTCTAGTTAGTTGACACCCCTTGCTGCCCTCAAGAAAGTTTATGTAACTTTCATGCGGTTTCCAACATGTTGTGTTTGCTTCTCTGTAATGAATTCAAAGTTTTAGTTTATATCGTGAAAAGATTTTAGTCTTGATTTCCCTTCTTATGGTGATCATGTACAAAAATGTATCATAGTACATAAAACGGAAGGAAATATTTTGAGGATAAATTATAGGTGTCGTACAAACCATTTATTAAAACATAAGGGGTAATAAAAAGTAACTGCAGATTTAAAAACAGCAAAGATGAGTTTCAATTCCAACTGAGGCAATTGTGGTGAGATGTGAAGAGCTCTAATGTAACATAATTTATTTGCTTCTTTAAGAAAAAAAAGGAAGACACGTTAAGTGAAGAATTCCATACCCAGTTTTTGGACAATAGGATTATGCCATGCCAGAAAAATGAAAAATTGGAAGGTAGCCAATTAGTGCTTTCAGTGTTTCACTGGTCATTTTTAAACCTTCATTTCATTTTAGGACTGCCTCGCACCATAGATATGCAGGGCTTGTAAAACACAAAGCAAAGCAGACTGCTCATATAATGTGTCATAGCACCTGGTTTACTGGATGTTTCAATGGAGAAAAGTGTGAATCTGGAACACTGAGTTTAAGACTACATTTAATTTTTTTTAAATCTAAGGTGTACAATATCAGAAAATTATATTAAAATAGTATTTTTTTTCAAAACTCAGCTATTAGCTAATGTCAGGCTTTTAGACAGGTAATTTAAGATAATATTTATCTTTAATAAACAATTCCTATATTCATTTTTTGAGGGATGATGCTCTTTATTATATGCTTCGGAAAATTAGATTGAAATAAGCACTTCTGTAAAATTATGAAAAGTTGACTTTTCAAATGCAAATACGTTGCACCTGATATCATTTAATATTATCATATATTTTATTCATATTTTAGAATAATTTTACTACTTCTTGCTTGCAATGTATGTTACTTTATTTTCATTATTTTCAAAGATAAGAGATGGTACACAATGAAACTGTCCGCAAGCCTCAGCCAATTAAGTTCTCCTATTATATAGATGGTAACATTGCAATAACATTGTACTAGGTAATATTACATTAATTTAATATATATAATTCATGAATGTAATACTTTTCTATTCTTCTTTTGCTAGTAGACCAGCATTTTAATTAAATACAGGTTCAAATATTAGACATTAATTTCTGAAAAAGTGATTCAATTAAATAAAATTTAAGAAAAAATAAATGCCTGCAATAGTATCAAATATAAATAATTGTATTCTAAGTCCTTAAGCTTTACATTATTTCTGTTTAGTAGTTTTTGAGACATTTGGGGGCAACCATTTCACTAAGGAAATACATCTTTTATTTTGTTGGTAACCTGAAAACAAACATACTTGAAGATGTCATCATTGTCTTCTTCTTTTTGCATATTGGGTCATTTGTGTTTAGTTGAACCATGATTTCACACAGAAAATAAAAATGGCATTCTGTTGCTTAATTCCACTAATTGCTTATAATTCTGAGGTTCTCTCAAAGACATGGAATTTCATTTTTGTTTTTAGTAAAACCGTTGAACTCTAGCTTTATAAGCTTCACATAGTAAAGTCGGAGATTAATTCGTGGGCTTTTGCAGGTGGTCACATTTTGCATTATATTGTCTTAAAATAACATCTGTAGCCTCATCTTCATGTCCTCTCATCATCATTTCCATTTCATGCCCTCACCTGGCATTAAATATTTCTTTTCTGTGTAACCTCTGTGAGAATCTCTGTGTTTTTACCCCCTGTGCTTTCTATCTAGAGATTTTTCTAGAAAAGTTCATTAGTAAACAATTGTCATTCAGCTGAACAATTAGCATATTTGAATCTAAAGTTTGTGTCTTTAGCAGGACAAATTATGGTCGAATAAATATAGGGGGTTCTTTGAGTATAGCAAATTTCCGCACATGCTCTGCAAGGTGCTTAGCTACCACCAATAACGAATAAGAAGCCTGTCTCTAAGCACTTGCAATGTCAGCAGGCATTGGCAGGGGTTACAAGAGAGTCACTAATTCTAGGGAGCACTTCAAACCATGCTTCTTACTCTAAACTTTTTGAGCCTGAAGGAACTTTTGCAATCTGCTGGAGTCTTTAGTCACTACTATAATCATGGTGTTTATTATGTTTATGCAGTGATAATTGTTAAGCTATCTAAAGCTGATATTTCTCTAGGATCAGTATGAATTATAAAATTTTAAAAATCACCCGTTTTTTCTTATTTTTGCCCAGAGGACATTGTTTTGGGGATTGAGGGTGGTAAGTATGTTCTATCTCCGTGTGTGTGTGTGTAAAAAGTGACACATTTATCAAGATTTTTATCAAATATCCACAAATACACATTGGGCAAATAATGTCACATTATGTAGCAAGATGAATTTTTATATTGACTTCCAAAACTAAGTTAATCTCTTCTGCTAGTTCCTATCAGGGCATAAACATATCTAGGTATATGACTATTTAGTAAAAATAACATTGGCATATTACTTCCCTATGCAGATGAGGGGACTTGCTACAAGATATTGGATACCTGAACTTCAAATTTTTGACTACTGGCTCATCTGTCTGAAGTGTGTACTTTTATCTAAGAATTGTGTCGTCACAAGTACTAGAGAGCCATTTCAGGGGGGAAAAAACCCTTCTGATACATAAATGAAGCTACATTCTATAAATATATAATGAACACATTGTGTTTTTATATCTGGAAATCTAACCAGCTTGTTTTTAGAAGCAAATAATGAGGATTTCAATCCTGCTTAAGAAAGGTCTTTACAGTTGTGTTTGGGTGTTACAAGTTAAATGTTTTAAAGGTGTCATTAGAAATTAAGTAATTGTTGTTTGGATCTGGTTTGCTTTCTTCGACAGCTGGGTTATAATTGGTTACATATGGGTAAAAAAAATCAACATCAGGCTAAATGTAACTTTGCATCTGACACAGGAATCCTTAAAGGAAACTAATTAATTAGCCATTTTGCACTGTAAAGAAATGACTTTATATTGATGTATTTGGTTTCATAGGTCAGGAATATGTCATTTAAAAATCTATATAAATGATAGTTAATAACACAATAACAGTATTCCCTGAATGCTTTTAAGTGGTGTCTCTGAGCCCAGCAGAGATTATTTTTATGAAGACAATCACCAAATCATGAATATTAACCAGAAAGTATTCAAAGTAATCCCACATATTCACAGCAATCATAATTTTCTTTTAAATAAGAAAAAAAAAATCCACAAGTGAACCTCAAATTGATAAGCTTTTAACTAAACCTACACATTAAAGTCTTAAACCACAAAATAAAACCAAATGTTTTATAAAAACATTTAATAAAACAGGAGCATTGGCTATTTAGAGTGCATATAAGTAAATGTATTTGTCTTAAATCACATTGTGAATTAAAAACAGAGGTCAGCGCAACTAATCAGAAGAATGTATGACTAATTAAACTTATTTTCCTTAGTGTGATAAAGCAGTTAATAAAGTATTAATTAGATCTCTCATTACTTTGACTTCGTCTTAAGCCAATGTAATATATAATCTCTTCTAGTGAAACAGCCTTGAGAGAGAAGGACCACATGGAAGGTACTATTAGTCTGATGAATGGACAGAGAGCTCCTGTGTATGGGGCGGGGGGCAGGAGGGGGAAAGTAGAGTGAGAACATTTATAAAAGGTCTGTGTTTTGATCACAAACACTTACTGAAGCTGAAATATCCATGCAGTGTGGATAAATAACACCTTAAAACCCAACTGTGCACCTCAGGGACCTGTGAGTTTTAATCCAGGAGGAAGCACCAATATTCCAATAGCCATTATCCATTTTATATCCAACAGTGCATTTCACTAGGGCCAGGGATACACTGGTTCATTTCCTCACAACACTAAATGGTCTCCCTTTAAAAAAAAAAAAAAAAAAAAAGATTTTATTTATTTATTTGAGAGACAAAGAGTAAGAACACAAAGCGGGCGGGGGGAGGAGGCAGAAGGAGAAGCAGACTCCCTGCTAAACAGGGAGCCCAACATGGGGCTCAATCCGAGGGCCCTGGGATCTTGACCTGAGCTGAAGGCAGACACTTCACCAACTGAGCCACCCAGGGGTCCCTGCCAAATGGTCTCCTTTCACTCTCTTCTTGGTTTATATAGAATTGTGCCTAACTTAGAAGAAACAAGCTAAAGTACTTATGTCCTCTATGCATTACCAAAAGCATCGCAGGAACCATTCTGCAGCACCGGGTTAAATCTAAACTGTCTATGTGTTTTCTATATTGTTGACTAAAATGGGAAGATCAGAGTAGTTTTGGCACTTGAACTAGCTCATTTTGTTTGAGTCTCTGCTCTGTTACAGAAAATAACAAGCCAGAAAGCAACCAGCCCGGATTAGTTTGTGTGCTGGTGCCAAAAGAGCTAATCAGAGTCCAGAATATGGAGCATTTGAACAGGGAAATGGGTATTAAGTACCTGGTCTGTGTTTGGACTGTTTCTAAAGCATGTGGGTTTTCTTTGGTAATCTTAGAGTAGCCGGGAGGGGATACAACAGCTGTGACCACTCTACCTGTAAGTGGTGTAAATAACTCCCTTGGCCTTCCCACCTTGCCCACATGAAAATTCCTCTTTGGCTTCATGGATGCTTTTCCAAACTGCCTTAGAGCTATTTGATGAAGGCTTACTTTTGGATTTAGGAGTGAAATTGTTGCTGATGTACCACATTGAAATTCAGTGGAAACTTATTGAATATCTACTATGCATTGGGCAACATGTAGATTGTATTCATGGAGATGTAAAATGAAACGGTGGTTAAGAGCCATTCTGAAGCCAGATCACACAGGTTTGAACTACAGCTCCTACCACTTTCAAGTGTAGAAAATGTAGTTAGACTGAGGCATCTATGTTTTATGTACTTCGTTTTCCTCACCTGTAAAATGGGAAGTTTAATAGAAGTTACTATGATGTATACTGTTAAATGAATGAACACACATCTCTACATTTCGGAAAGTCTTGGACTTCTTCATTTTTTTCTCTACATTCTTTTCTCGGGTGATCTTATCTAATCCTTGTGACTTTAAATACTACCTGTAATCTGATAACTCCCAAATTTGTATCTTAATGTTTAGCTCTCACCTCTGAAATGTACATTCTTACACCCAGCTCATGCTGGAATCCTGATTTTATCCCCCCAACAAACGTGTTTTTTTGTAACTTTCCCTGAGTCAGTAAATGGTGACTCCATTCCTGCCAATTGCACAGGCCATCACATTTGGAAATCATTTTTAGATCTTCTTTTCCCTTACACTGTCTACGTGATCTGTCAGCCAAATCTGTCAACTTTACGTTTAAATTATATCCAGAATCTGAGCACTTCTCCCCATTTATTGCTAATTTCCTGGTCTAAGCCGCATCATCTCTCACCTTGACTGTTAACAGGTGCCTCCCACTTAGCATCTATTTTTGGCCCCATTTAGTTTCTTTTGAATGTAACAAAGTGATTCTTGTGGGTAGAATCATAACACTCCTCTGCTGGGAAAAACCAAAATCCTTGCCACAACTTCTAAGGCCCTACCTGAATCTCACCCTCTACACTGACCTCCCTGTTCTCGACTCCTCCTACACTCTTTTTCTCTCCTTCAGCCTCCATGACCTCCTTGCTCTTTTTTGGACATGTCAGGCATGCTTCTAAGTGTGGGTGTTTGCACTTTCCTATTTTCTCTACCTGGAGTGTTTTTCCTTCAGATAGAGCCATCTCCCACTCCCTGTATCAGGTCTGTGCACAAAGGTCACCTTCTCAGTGAGCAGTTCCCTGGCCACTCTATTAAAATTACCACCTAACCCCTAGCACTCTGAATTTTCTTCCCTGCTTTATTTTTCTCCATAACAATAACCACCAGTCTCATACTATATATTTACTTACCTGCTTATTTTCTCCAATAGAGTGTAAGTTCCAAGAGAGGAGGGATTTTTGCCTCTTGCTCACTGCTGTGTCCACAGAGCTTACAGTAGTGCCTGGTACATATTAGGCATGTAATAAACATGTGTTGTCTGATTGAATGAATTTATTCTGTAAGGATTTCATGAGAACTGAATATAGAGCATTGGGTTAGGTGATGCTTAGGATAAAGAGGGGATAAAAATTCTCTGTACCTTTAAGAAAATTAAAATATAAGTTAGGAAATGAAGTACACAAATATCTGCAGTGGAAGACAATATAAGTGGCATAAAAATTAGAAGTAAATGCTAAGGGAAATAAGGTGGGCTTCTTTGAGAAATTGCCCTTTAAGAATGGATCCTGAATATGTAATTGGATTTCAATCAGGAGTGATGAAATGAGAATTGAAGGATTGCTATAACAGAAGGAATAGGAAGGAAATTTATGTAGAAATGGAAAGGGTAGGTTATGTAGAGAGAATAGTATCCATTTCAGTTTGAGAGGATTATGGATTATACACATAAAGGGAGTAGAAGATGTTGGTTATGTATGATGGACACTCCTTCACATATAGTTCCTGACAATTAGAAGCTTCTGTGCGCCCATTACTTAAACAGGGGAAACTATTTGGTTTCCATGTTACTCTCCCCCTTTTCTAACCTCTCCTTTGTCTGTAGCCAATAAAATCAGTAGTGGAAATAGGCCTATGAATTGCCTGGTGTGGAAAGCCCTGTCCTCTAAAAATAGTAGAGATCACTCGGTGAATCAGGTTTTGTTTCTCGGGAACTTGAATGATGAAATAAGGAGACAATCAGGCAAGAGCTATGGGAACATAATGGAAAGGTCACCAGGTGGAGAGAGACCATGAGGAAACATTAGTTAAACAGAGATTATAGATACTTAGAAATATAAAGAAGCTCAGATGAAGCAAATGTTTAGTGAATGTTTGAGAGGAAGCTCATTGAGGTGAGAAAATACTACACAGAATAAAGGGTAGCCTCACTGGGAGAAGGAGAACTGGTTGAAAAACACGCTGAGAGAAGCCAGGACTTAGTGAATACCTAAGCCATGTTAATGAGGGGCATTAAAGTCTAGAAGATGCACAAACTCCTGCTCTTACTGCTTTGGAGCAACAAGACGAGAGCTACATGGATCTTGGATAATTTAAAGTTCATTTTCTTTGGTTCCTATGGGAGTCTCCTGCCTTATCAACTTTGCAGCCTTATGAGCTTTGGAGCCTTATCATATATCCCCATCATTTAAGATTACCGGAGTGAATTGCTGATACTGGCAACCCAAAGATCATTGTACAAACCATTTGCCCTCTTGTCATTAGCTTCTCCTTCTGACTTCTGATGTACCAGATGAAGTGGGTTTGCTAGGTATCTTTCAAGGATCTCTATAGAAACGAAAATTATCTATGATTATTTTTTTTCCTGTTGGATGTTTACTTGTGTGTTTTCCATGTAGAATGGTATTCTCAGAAAGTAGCCCATTGTTATATTTTGACAGCTGGAGACAAAAACCTAGTTTGGTGAAAACTTATGCAACTGGCTTTTACTTTTTTTCCTCCTTTCATTTCATTTGGTGCTTTTGTTTGAAGTCGTATGTCTTGTCCATTAAAGATGCTACCATCCTGGAAAGATGGGAATTTAATTGCTCTCATCAAACATGCTGCCTAATAAATTGCTTACTCTGGCAGAGAAAATTAGAAGTAATTTTAATATGAGCAAAAGTCTTTTTAATATGGCAGATTTTATATGATATAGATGTATATAACGAGATTTCTTTATATCACATGCCATCTGTCACTGAGTATTGGCATGATGGCTGCAGTTGATGTTATTATGTGCATAAATATAATGATAAATGGATCACGTTTTGTATGCGTGTACTATTTTCTAAATTTTCTCTTAAAGAAAAAATTTAAAATATTGTAATATTTTGACATAAATTTGTATTTATAAGGTAGAGGGATATTTTAATTCAACTTCATTTGTAATACTTACTTTTGCTTTCCTGGACCTAGTGATGCAAAGTAGGTCACTTAAATGCAATACTAAAATAAATTGAAATTTCTCCTCTCAGTTGTTTTCCTCATCTAGTCAAACATAATTCAAACTATTTCCTGCATTAGTAGAATTTATTTCTTATCCTTTGGAAAAGAAACCTTTGGAGGAAGGTTTTGTTCCATAAGGCAACACATTCTTCTCAAATTTTTAAGTAAAAATGGTCTAGTTTAATATAATTTCACAGAACTAATTTTTTTTCAAAAGGGTACTACTGAAGTCTGCTGCTTTGCTCTACATCAGGAAATATTTTCTTAGCATTGGGAGACAGTAGCAAAACTAACATTTAAAAAATGCCATAAGAAATCTAGATACAGGGAAACTGCTTGAACAAAATCTGGAAAAACAGAGTAGTCATTTGTCTTTGGCAAGTGAAACAGCATTGAAGTTATTGCTAGCTGCTGCTCTACTGCACTGTTGCTTAAGTTTTTATAATATTTTTGAAGAAAATAGCAGAAAAAATGATATTAGCATAATCACCTAATGTTATAGCAACGTTACCTAGAAGACAGAGAGAAAGAACTGACATAATGGATCATGTAACAAGACATTCACAACCATCGGATGCAATAACTATTTGTAAACACATGCACACATATGTCAGAAGTTGCAAAAATGCAAAATTACTGGAGGTGGCACTTAGTTACATGCTGAAATTCCAATAAATGGGGGTATTACTATAGGAAGGAGGATTATTATCAGTAAACCAAGATTTTCATTTTCCTGAGCTCTGAGTAAGGATCTTTTTTGCATTTGAAAAGTAAAGTAGAGGAATCCTCCACACAATAATTACTTCTCAGCTATGTAAATAATTGAACAAGTTTATAGTAATGTGCTGAAAATCCTCAATCACGATTATAATCTAAAAAGTTGAGATTTTTCAAAAGTAATTGACATTAATAAATTACTAAAATCTTTCAATGTCAGAAATTTGCCCAATAATTACTATTGCATTTTCAAAATAATTTGTTGATTCTGGGACTATGGATATAAACTCCAAAGCAGTTTTTTATAAAATTAATTTTAAAATGTAAAAATTGTGTATATGTATTTATAGATGTGTGTAAATATGTGTATATGTATGTTGAATGTGTAAGAATGTGAGTCTGCTGGTCTATTATGATAAAATGACTTCATGTATTTATTTATTCAATCATTTAATCATCCAACGGTGTCTACAGTGTGCCAGGTACTGTGCTAGCATATAATGATGAGTAAATCACACACCCTGATCTCAACCAACTTATATTCTAAAGGAGGTTCAACATAATTAAGAGACAAATACAATATAATGAGGTAACAATTATACAGTATATTCATAGGATAGTATCCATTTGCAGTAAGAATACACATGGGTGGTGTTTGATGTTAGGGACCTAGTGAATTGGGTTCTTAGGCAGAGAGTATAAATGACCAGATCCAGTCATGTTGTGGACCAAACTAACATAAACTTTTGCCTCCACAAAAAAAAAACAAACCAAAACAAAACAAAAAAAACCATATAAATAACTTTTAAACAAAAAGGAAGTCTTTTTTTTTTAAATTATTATTAAAAATTAAAATTAAAGGGGGAGGGAAGACAGCACTTAAAACCAAAGCAGTAACAATGCTAGTTGCTGTAATAATGCAGTGCAGGGTTTTGGGGTTGGGGTTTGGAACATTGGTCCTGAAGCTAGGCCCTTGCAACTAGTCACTTAGGCTTTAGTTGCCACTCAAGAATAAGAAACAATAGGTCCGAGCAGAGCATGAATTTGAAGCTGAGATCTCCGCATAAACCTATAAGCTATAAACTGGAAGGGCTGAATCTTCCCTGGAACAGGGACTAAAATCCGCACCTACAAGGTCACAGAAAGAAATGAAAGGCATAACACTGCCCAGGGCTCTGAATGGAAAACAAAACAAAGCAAGAAAGAAAGAAAGAAGAAAAAACATGTTTCTATAAGAAATCAAAATTCGAAACTTGTTTCAGGTAGAGTATGATATACAAATTTCACTCTTTTCATAGTACAGGGATCTCTAAGTAGATACTGTAACGTAAAAATTGATCTTAGGACAATGAAATCCTTTGGGTATCTGGGAGAAGAAAATGCAAATGCAAAATTGCTCTGCAGGAATACTTCCAACCCAGCTGTACACAGTCCCATAGAGAAAAACAATTCCCACTCAGGATGAGCCCTATGCCCACCCTACACCATTACAAAAGTCATCCACCTTGAGTGAGAGTTAGAAATCACAACAAATAGGACTGTCAGAATCCCTGAGAACTTGATTTAATAAGACAACCTGAAAAAAGACCATAACATATGAATATAAGTTTAATGATGACCAGAATCTTGTCTGTTATGTATTTTTCCAAAGATTTTATTTATTTATTAGAGAGGGAGAGGGTTCATGAGCAGGGGGAGGAGCAGATGGAGAAGCAGACTCCTGGCTGAGCAGGGAATCCCATACGGGCTCCATCCCAGGACCCTGGGATCATGATTTTAGACAAGGGCAGACACTTAACCAACAGAGCACCCGGGTGCCCCAGGGTTGTCTGTTATATTCCCTGTTGTATCCACTGTGCTGAGGATAATTCTAGAATTTGTTGAATGGACTAATATATTTAAAACAAGGAGTTTCAAAGGGAAATAGAATTTATTTTAAAAAAAAGACAAGGGGCTCCTAGGTGGCTCAGTGTGTTGACAACCGACTCTTGATTTCAGCTCAGGTTATTATCTCAAGGTCATGAGATGGAGTCCCATCATGCTCCTCACTCAGCGGGGAGTCTGCTTGAGATTTTCTCCCACCATCTCTGTCCTCCAGCTTGTGCATGTGTGTGCAGTCACATGCACTCTCAAATAAATAAATATCTTTAAAAAACAGACAAGACAGAAAATGAACAGACAAAATGGGGGAAAAAAACCCCTAAGTGTTCTAGAAATGAAAATTTTAGATATTAAAATTTAAAAACATAAGATTAGGGGTATAGGGCAAATTTAAAGATAATTAAAATTTTCTTTAAATTTCCCAAGCTCAAGAAAAAAAAAAGATCTGGGGGCAATTCCCCAAACATGGCACACATGAAGAAGAGGCAGAAAATATGGGGAAAAATTAAAGATATGGAGAATGAAATGACAGAATTTACCCACCTGTTCATCTGAAATAGGATTTCTGGAAGGAGCTGAGAAAATGAGGAAGAAGTAATACTTAAGGAGCTAATGATTGAGACATTTCCAGAATTAATGAAATATATTAACCCTCAGATTGAAACCCACAGTGAGTTTTGAGCATATAAAAGTCAATGTATAAATATCACAAATGAATTATAACTTCTTGAACAATAGTTTTTTTTTAAGATTTTATTTATTTATTTGACAGAGATAGAGACAGCCAATGAGAGAGGGAACACAAGCAGGGGGAGTGGGAGAGGAAGAAGCAGGCTCATGGCGGAAGAGCCTGATGTGGGGCTCGATCCCACAATGCCGGGATCACGCCCTGAGCCGAAGGCAGACGCTTACCTGCTGTGCCACCCAGGCGCCCCTGAACAATAGATTTTAAAAACAATATTGGAGGCTAGAAAACAAGAGAATGTTAATTTCAAAGTGCTGAGAGGAAATAATTGTCAGACTGGAATCCTAAAATAGAATTGCTAAATTGTTGATGAAAATTGAGGTTAAAGTGAAGACATTTTCAGAAAAACAAATACTGCAGAGGTTTCTATGCACAGACACTCTGAACTACCAAAGAACGTACTTAACAAAGGAGAAATTGAAACCAGGTAGAAGAAATGCAAGACATTATGAGCAATGGTGAGCAAATAATTAGTAAGCACATAGGCAAATATTAATAATTAGCTCTAAAAATAACTTTGGGGCAGCTAAAATGGAGATGGAAATAAAATACAAGAGTATTGTTGGGGAAGATCTATACACAAGCATTCTCAGGTCTTTGTGCTAAGGAAGAGAGTAGAAATTTCATTAATATTCTGTTTCGTTAAGATAAAATGTGAATGCAACTTAAAATATAAAAGTAATCAAAATATAAATGGATACAACTTTGAAGCTGATAGATGAACAATGGAGGAATTAAAAATCAATCAGGTCATTGATCAGAAAAAAGGTATAAAAGGTATAAATTAAAAGCAAAAAATACAGTCTAAACACACAAAGCTCTATATGTAAATACCTGAAAGCCAGGGAAAGCAGTCACACTGGGAGCTACAAGTAGTTCAAGTGGCTGAAGAGGAGATAGGCTGAGGTGTGAGGGGGAATGTAAGATGAGGCTAGAAAGAATATTGGGAGCCACAAAAAAAATTGTCGTATTTCATACCAGAAGCTGCAAAAGTGTTTTAAGAGAAGTGGAGCAGCCAGACTTATGTGCACTGTACAACAGCATAGATAGACGTTGAAGGCATTATGCTAAGTGAGATGAGCCAGACAGAGAATGACAAATCCTGTATGATCTTACTAATATGTAAATCTATAAAACCAGATCTCGTAGAAACAGAGTAGGATGGTAGTTACCAGGGGCTGGGGTCAGGGGAATGGGGGAGATAGTAAATGGTATAAAGGTGCAGCTAGAACATGGATGAGTCCTGGAGAGCTACTGCACAGCAGAGTTATTGTAGTCAGAAATACTATTATAAACTTCAAAGTTGCTAAGAGACCAGATCTTTAATGTTCTCACCACACACACACACACACACACACACACACACACTATAATTATGTAACATGATAGATGTGTTGGCTAAGGTTATTGTGGCAATCATATTGTAATAAATAAATGTATCAAATCAAAAGTTGTACACCTTAAACTCATACAATGTTTTATGTCAATTATATTTCAGTTAAAAAAAAAGGAAAGATGATTTTTCCTTCAGTGAACAATATGTGGGAAAGACAGACTTGAGCCCAGAACAGCAGTTAGGCTAATGAAACACACAAATGGCATGATATAAGGTGGTGGCAGTGGAAATAAAGGCAGTGACAGACTGGAGAAATAAAGCTGAAAAATTGATATAATTTAGAAAAGTATGTGAGTGGTGAAGGGGGAGAATAAATAAAAGATGAAACCAAGGTTTCTGGCTTGGCTATTGGAGTGTTGAAGAGGGCTGAGATTCACTGAGACACTGAATGGGTAATAGTTTTAATGGTTGTGAAGTTGTCAGAAGCTTGAAAAAGGCCATGTTGGGAGTATTTGCACTGCAGAAATTGGCAAAAGATACATTCAGGGTTGGTTTTTATTTTTGAGTGCTAGTTTACCAGCACATAACTGAGATTTGGGTGTTGGTGTTTGATGTACTGATTGGACATCCAAATAGTGATGTTTAGTAGATAATAGATTGAATGTGTCTGGAGTTTGGGAGAAAGGTAGTTTGGAGATAGAAAATTTGGTCTTAGGCATTTTGGGTAACCGAATTATTTATTTACTAACTCTATTTGTTTATATACTGGGAGAGAATATTCATAACCTGGATAATGATAACGTTTTAACATTCTTCAGAAAGGTGGACTGATTTTTGCCTGCCTTTGAAGTTTTTATTATGTATAGAACCAAATGGACTTTTCTGTCTATATAACATACTTAAGATGCATTTGGGCATCGTTCTCCATTTTAAAACATATTGTATTTGAAAAAGCATTTCATTTTTCCTTGATGGGTGCTTCTGTTTCTTATTATCTCATTTAACAAAGTTAATTCTGTGATTGACTGCACCAGCTGTCAGTTTATTTTCTCTCAGGTCTAAGTCCACCATTCCTTTTCCCTGTTTTGACGTACTAGAGGTGGACCCTATAGACATTTTTCCTTTGTCAGATGACTCAGTGTTAGGTTTTGTCAACAGAGGACACTGGAGGGCAGTGTAAGTTATAGCAGAGGAAAGAGTGTGACTTCCTCTTAGCATGTGGGGATAGGTAGGTAAGACCCCTGTGGTGCTGGCCCTTCAGGGAGTTTCTCTACTCAACTTCTGGAGACTTTCTGCAGCACCCCAATAGTTGTAGACTGACCCCCACCCATGCTGCCCAGCAGGTAGCTTCCTATATACCAGCTCCAGGCCACAGTGTTCCAGTGAACCCTGAAGGCAACCCAGAGGGGGGCTTTCAGTGAACCAGCTCTGAGCCAAGATACCTGGGAAAAGGTTTTGGCCATCCGATGAGCTGCTGTCAAACCCTTTCCAACAAAGTCTGGGTATCAACTTTGTGGGGAGGCGATGGGAGAACTTAAAATTTGGCCCTTTCCTAGGTTTTCCTTGTTAGCTCTAGAGATAGAGCTTTCTCTCTAAATTTGCTATTTGTGTAGTTTTTAAAGAATTGTTTTACCCCTTTTATTTTTATTTTTATTTTTTTTAAAGATTTTATGTATTTATTTGACACAGAGAGACAGCCAGTGAGAGAGGGAACACAAGCAGGGGGAGTGGGAGAGGAAGAAGCAGGCTCCTAGTGGAGAAGCCTGATGCGGGGCTCGATCCCAGAATGCCGGGATCACACCTTGAGCCGAAGGCAGATGCTTAACGACTGCTCCACCCAGGCGCCCCATTTTACCCCTTTTAGGCAATAACTACTTTTTACTAGTTAATAATCCTTTATACTAAAATTTTTCCTGTTTAAATTATCAGTGTAGTTTGTGTCCCTTCACTGTGACCCTGACTAATAAATGGACTACAGTTAACTGGAAAGCAGAAATTTTCGTAAGCAGAGAAATAAAACATTATCCTTTTGTAGGAAACAAAGATGATGATCTGACATCTGTTAAAATAATGGTGCCTTCACATGACATTTTTGCTGACTTTCATTTTTAAAAAAATTGTATTTTCAGAATTCTTTATCAGATTCTCTATCTGACTTTTAGATGTGGCATTGATTTCAGAAGCAATGGTCGATCTTTTTGTTCCAGATAAGATATTTTTTAATTCTTCCACATAGGTCTACATAGTGTTCATCTTGCTAACTTAGATTTTCTGTAATACAACATAGTACTTCTCTCTCTCCTTTTATCCTCTCTTAATGCTAGTCATCCTTTGTGGTATAGCTCATGCTATGGGGCCACCAATCTTTCTAGGCTTATCTACCCCTGCCCTTCTCATTCAGATCATCTACTACTCCTTTACGTACCAGTTCCAATCTTAAGATCCATCTCAAATTCAACTTATTTAAAGATTTTGGTTTTGTTATTTTCCTGATGATTACAACCAAACATTAAATATTCCTTTCTTGAAATTCTGTGGAATTTTGCACTTCACTCATAGGGAAATTTTTTTTCTCCTTTTCTTCTCTTAATATAATTTTTTCTTTCATATACTTTAAAAAATGTTTTAACAACTGATTTTGATAAGAAAGATATACAATAGATACTTGTTAAAATATAAGAAATGGATTAACAGTGAAGCATGGGGTGAGAATAACTGAAAACTAAACATGATAAGTTACCTTAATTGAGCATTAAATTTAGCTAAGAGTTCTTGGTTGGTGAATAGAAAAGGCAACATGATGAGCTTTGTGTTCATTTGTGTTTATTTCATATTTTTGGTCAGAAGTTGGATTCTTTGGGAAGGAGAAAAATGTATATTCACATGTAGCAAGTTCTATAGAAAAAAATGAGAAAGGAGTGGGATTGGGCAAGAAGAGAAATTTGGCTGCACTGGAGTCACAAGAAGGACTCAGCTGACCCCTCAGGGGTGCTCTGAAGCTGAGGTGGCCTTAAGAGACACCCCAGGTTGGGGAGAGATACTGGGACCTTGTTTGCTGGCATTGATGAGTTCTTGGATGTGGTGTGCCCTGAGAAGGAAATGTGTATTGGTGGAGGGACTTTTCAGCAGGGAGTATTCCTGGGAAGGCCAGCAGACAACCCTCCTAGCAACTGAGGGAATAAATTCTTCAGTCTTGAAAAAGGATCTGGGAGGCACAGGACAGAATTGTTAATATCTTATATTTTTTGCTTTTCAAAGACAAGATCTGTATCATCTCTCTTTATTAGGAAGGACTGAGCTTTACAGAATTGTCCATCAGTACATTTGTAGTAGAAGCAAAACCATATGCATGACCCTGGGAGTGTGGTATTGAGGGAAGATTAAAACATGGCTTCAGTTTTTACCAGCAGTTAGTGTCTGACCAGAAGACCCCTCCCCCGCCAAAAAAAAAGTTTAAAAAAAGGAAGCTGTATAAATGAAAAGAAAATATAAGTAACAGTTTGATACAACAGCAGAACAGATGCCACAAGGAATTATATTACATGATTAATTGCCAAATGAGCCACATTAAATCTATGCTGGAACAAATAAAAATAAATTACCAAATTAATGATATAGGCAATAGTTGTTGCAAGAGTTTAGTTGGTGTGGAAAGTAAAGAAAACTGAGCAATTGGACATAGGGCTGAAACACTTCCAAAAAAGGAATTTAGACTATGCCTTTCCAAATTCTATGAGTGTTTTAAGGTGTTGACAAAAGGATTGTGAAAACTTGGTGAGAACTTTTTGGGGGTGTTAACAATGGATTCGAGTAAGAAGAGACTGGAGCAAAGTCAAGCCCTGATAGACAACTTCTAGAATCTAGGTGAGGTGGCAGAGGTGATGATGGAAGCAAGAAACCTCTTCTATAAAGATATCCCTAACTCTCTGCTCCAAGCTGATTCCTCCCCCTCTATCTGCCCCAGGCCTCACTGCTTTACACATTTTGGTCTTTAATGATTTGCTATCATGTAGTCAGCATAAAAATAATAATTAAGAGTTGTATAATTATTTATATTTTACAGGGTGCTTTCACTGCTCATCTGAGTCTTCCAAGCATGCAGGGAGCTGGGCAGGACAGGAATTTTTATCATCATTTTTAGATATGAAAGCAAAAGCCCAGTTGCATAATGTTATTATTCCCATCATTATAACTTCTTCAAGCTACAGAGTTTATTTCTATCCTTACAGAACCTAGAATAGTGCCTTGAATATGAAAAGCAGTCAACAAATTTTAGTGAGATGAGTGGGAGCTTATATTTGAGCCCAATCTCATAAAATTAGGTATTATAGATTATGCTGCCAACAGATGACTCCAAGTAATATTAAAGTTGACTTTTTCATTTTTTTCTTCTGAATGAGAAAGATTTAGTTTTTGAATAGATGACAGCTTCATATATTACTGTAGGTATAATATCATATTTGGGGCACCTTTGTCTCAATGTATTGAAAAACATTACAGAATTTTCAGATAGAATGTGTTATAAGTATTTCTCTAAAATGAATATACCCCCAGTGAAGAATGTATACATATTTGGATATACTAACATAACCTGAACCAAATCACAGGAAAAAATATATAGAAGAGTAAAATTAGGTGTTGGATAATACATTAAGTTCACAATTTTTGATAATAGGTGATAGTAGGTGATTTTCTTAATTCAGTACGTCATTACTTTTTTAAAGATACTTTGAAAAGGAAAATATTCCATGATAATTTAGTATATAATAGAAGCAGCATTAAAATGTAGAAACAAATACTGAAATGAACTCTAATGTTACAGCTTTCCCAGTAATTTATTTTTTTTAACAATGGGAAAGTTGAAGGGGTCTTGAATAGATGATCTCTGAATTTTCTTTCAGATATTAAATATGTTTATTCAATTGTTGTCAAGTATTTAATGTGTAACTGTTACTGAAGACACAATGGAGAATAAAAAAAGCATTAGTGCTCCTGAATCTTATATACCAGTATCAGGTATTTCACAGATTGTCATATCACAACTTGAAGTAGATAGAGCTTGTATCACACAAAAAGCGTGTTTATTTCAAAGAAAGCAGAACTAAAAAAAAAATTAGTCTAAGGTTCTAAAACATAGCCTATGTTTGAGGAAAAGTTAGTAATGTATTTTGCTTGGGTACTAGTGGAATTTTTAGTTTCAGAAACCATGTGAGAAAAGAGTCTCAATAAAGATATGACAAAATCCAATTCCAAAGAGATATTAAGGAGGAAGAAAACAGAAAACTGATTATCAGTTGGTCCTTGGTGACTTCCAAGTAAAATTCAATAGAGTAGCCCACCAAATCCAGATTGAAGGAATTTATGGTGTGGGTGGCTGGTAATAAAGGAGAGGCAGTGACATATGGGTAATGTTTAAAGAAATATTTGTAGTTTAAAAACATGGGTAAAGATAGATAGGGTGGTGAATTACAGGGAATAAGAATGGGAGGAATGTTTTATGTTGATTTTAAGGGAGAACAGAGAATATTAGTAGACAAGCACATAGGAATAAGTTTGGGCAAGATAATGAAGTCAAGAGGCTATTGGATTAGTGCAGAGTTGGGTGATTAAGCTTGAGGAACATAGAAGTGAAAGAAGGAGGGAAGTATAGATACAGAGAAACTTCAAGTTGAACATTTAGACTTTCCAAAATCCTGAAAAGTTTGGAATTGTTACTTTAAAGAACATGATGGGGATTCAAAACATGAAAACAAAAGGGAAAAAGAATGGATGCTCAAGAGAGTGAGAAGATAAGCCACAGAGAGAAAATATTTGCGAAAGACACATCTGATAAAGGACTGTTTCCAAAATATAAAAATAGCTCTTAAAACTTAACAGTAAGAAAGCTACTCGATTAAAAAAGGGGCCAAAGACTTCAACGGACACCTCAGCAAAGAAAATACGCATATGTCAAGAATGAAAAGTTCTTTCACATAATATATCATCACAGAAATGCAAATTAAAACAATGAGGTATCACAAGATACCGATTAAAATGGCCAAAATCTGGAACACTGACAGCCCCAAATGCTGGTGAGGATGTGGAACAGTGGAAACTCAGATTCATTGCTGGTGGGAATGCAAAAGGTACAACCACTTTGAAAGACAGTTTGATGGTTTCTTACAGAACTCAACATACTCTTAGTATATAATCTAGCATTAACACTCTCTGGTATTTACCCAACGAAGTTGAGAATTTATGTCTATGCAAAAATTTGCATGTGGAAATTTATAGAAGCTTTATTTGTAATTGTCAAACTTGGCAGCAACCAAGATGCCCTTCAGTAGGTGAATAGATGAATAAAGCATGGTACATTTGGACAATGGAATATTAGTCAGGATTAAAAAGAAATGACCTATCAAGCCATGAAAAAGACATGGAGGAAACTCAAATGTCTATTACTAAATGACAGAAGCCAATCTGAAAAGCCTCCATACAGTGTCATTGCAATTATATGACATTCTGGAAAGAGCAAAAGTATGACAGTAAAAAGATCACTGGTTGCCAGGGGTGGGGGGCAGGGAAGGATAAGTAGGGGGAACACTGAGGATTTTTAGAGCAGTGAAAATATTCTATATGATACTGTAATTATGGATTTATGTCATTACACATTTGTCCAAACCCTTGAACAGCCAAAAGTGAATACTTATGTAAACAATGGAGTTTGAGTGACTTTGATGTGTCAGTGCAGGCTTATCAATTATAAAAAAAAAAATGTACCACTCTGCTAAGGGATGTTAATAATGGGACAGGCTGTGATGTGTGGGTACAGGGGTGATATGGAAGATACCTGTACCTTCCTTTCAATTTTGCTGTGAACCTAAAGCTGCTCTAAAAGTAGTTTTTAAATATAATGACAAAATAATAATAGTAGGCACTCAATAAGTGAATGTTCTTTAAAAATAAAAAAAGAACTAGAAGGAAGGAAGGAAAAGAGAGAGGGAGAAGAGAGAAGAGAGTTGGGAGATGAAGGACAGACAGAGGGTAAGAAGTCAGGAGATTGGGAGGGTGATGGTCCAGGTCAAAGGTAAGCAAACTTTTCTGTAAAGAGCCAGAGAGTAAATATTTTAGAACTTGAGTGCCATGAACCCAGCTGCAGTTATCTCACTCTGCTTTGTAGCGCAAAAGCAGTTTTAGACAATATATAAGCCAATGGGTGGTATTTTGTTCCAATAAAACTTTATTTACAAAAATAGGTGGCTGGTCAGATTTGACCTACAGGACTAGTTTGCTGGTGCTTGATCCCGATGATGCCAGAATCTGTTTGGTTATAGATGAACCAAACTAGCATGGCTTTATGACTTTCCTAAATGTGAGAACAGGCATTGTGTACACATACACAGACATATACATATGCATATGTATATATGTAAATGTTTATATGTATGTGTGTATATACCTTCATACATATATACACATACTAGAAGTCATCCAAAATCTCTACCTTCTTGAATTTGAGTAAGATCAGCCTGTCATAGACCCAGTTTTTCTGGGCCTTAGGTTCTCTTGGTCATTTCTGATTCTGAATTTTTGTTTCTACTGATACTTTTCTCTGTGTTTTGCACCCCTTTCTCTACCTCTGCCCCAGGGTTAGCCTAACTATGATTTACAGCTTCTTGTCCTTGTCTCCCCACACCTCATCTCCAAACCACAAATATAAAAATGTTGTATGGAATGCTACATTTCTTTTATTAAAGGTATGTGGGTCCCTGAGAATCATCATATCATGAATTACATAGCAAACAACTTCAAACTTTACACTGATTTTAGACATTCATATTCTTACAACGCCTTTCGGTCATCATGCCACCAGGAGAATCTCAGGTCAGTGGTCAACTGACCCACACAGAATTGCTTTTAAACTGATATTTATTTTTCTGTCTGTGTCCTTTTCTTTTTCTTACTCTCAGGCAAAATAACTGAATGAATAGTGTGTCACAGGGAGATATTCAGTTATCTTTTTCATTATTTTCATTTCTACCAATATCCTTCTTCTAGAAATTCACCTTTTTACCTAAGAGACCTAGTTTGTTTTAAGCAATATCAGTTTTGTGTGTCTTTGTTTGTTTGTTTTTTACTAGCGTCTGGATTGCTAGCTCATCTCATTCATGTCACTTTGTGTGATTACGACTCTGTATGGTGGGTATTGTCTTTTCCACTTAAAGAGATGACAGAAAGAATTGAGGAGGGTCAAGAGATACAGTCGAAATGAAGAGCAAAAGCAGGTTCTTTAGGAGTGAGTGAAGGGATTTAGAATTCAGTGTCTTTGGGATGTGGGCTTGATAATATTCTAGGTTAAGATCAGAGATGATTAATAACACCTGATTCACCTTCTACCACCTTCCCATAAATGTAATCACAGAAACCCTTGAATAGAGGCAATGTTTTAACTTCATGGGGAGATAGGAACAATAATTAAGGCTCTTCTAGATCCCAGGAGACATTCCTTTAATAAAAATGCAGGTGATCCCTGAGATAGGATAGGCAAAGTGAATAACTTAAAAAAAAAAGTCTTTATGTGAGTTTGAACAAATCCCTATCTGCACTTTTGTGTTGATTTCGTATGTGTAAAAAAGACAATGGTTGGATCACTATCATTTAAGCTGGCCAGTAGTAAATACTGAATATAAGCCCATTGGAAATTCAAATCAAAACCACTTTGAGATACCACCTTACACCAGTTAGAATGGCAAAAATGGACAAGGCAGGAAACAACAAATGTTGGAGAGGATGTAGAAAGGGGATCCCTCTTACACTGTTGATGGGAATGCAAGTTGGTACAGCCACGTTGGAAAACAGTGTGGAGGTCCCTTAAAAAGTTAAAAATTGAGCTACCCTATGATCCAGCAATTGCACTACTGGGTATTTATCCCAAAGATACAGACATAGTGAAGAGAAGGGCCATATGCACCCCAAAGTTCATAGCAGCATTGTCCACAATAGCTAAATTGTGGAAGGAGCCGAGATGCCCTTCAACAGATGACTGGATTAAGAAGATGTGGTCCATATATACAATGCAATATTCCTCAGCCATCAGAAAGAACGATTACCCAACATTTGTAGCAACGTGGATAGGACTGGAGGAGATTATGCTAAGTGAAATAAGTCAAGCAGAGAAAGACAATTATCATATGGTTTCACTCATTTATGGAACATAAGAAATAGCAGGGAGATCGGTAGGAGAAGGAAGGGAAGAATGAAGGGAGGGTAAACAGAAGGGGGAATGAACCACAAGAGACTGTAGACTCTGGGAAACAAACTGAAGGCTTGGGGGGGGGGTCGGGATAGGCTGGTGATGGGTATTAAGGAGGGCACATATTGCATGGTGCACTGGGTGTTATTATGCAAATCATGGAACATTGCATCAAAAACTGGGGATGTACTGTATGGTGACTAATATAACAAAATAAAAATTATTAAAAAAATAAAATAAATAAATGAATAAATAATTAACATGCTTCTGCATCTTCGACACAGCATTTATTGATAGCCCATTCTGTGTTAATGTTTTATTCTTGCTCAAAAAAGCCTCTGTATACTCTACTGGTAAAATACATGTTGAACAAAAAATAAAAAAAAAGAAAAGAATATAAGCCCATTGGAATGTAAACCACATGAGCATAGGATATTTTGTACAGCGCTCTATTCCCTGGCACTAAGTAGATCCTGCATCCTAATTTATCGAATTACTTAATTTAGAGCATCCTCAGTTCTAAAACAATTCGAAGTTAATGGTATCTAACAACGCTTTGTTAGAAGCATCAGGAAACAGTCTAAGTTAGCTTCCAGTCTCAGAGTGAGTTTGATTCCTGCATGATTGCCATGCATGTCCTGTCTGCTGTTCCCTTGGCATCATTATATCATAGCAAGGGTTTTTTTGTATCATACCAAGGATTTTCTTTATTTTTAGTATGAATTGTTCAAGAGCTTTTAGAGAGAGCATTGAAGTAAAACCGAGAAATCACTGGGGCCATTTGGGCCTTTCCAGTCCTTTGAGGATCCTTTGGTAGGGGTGGGGTTGGCATTTTACCCAGTCACCTGTGGCTGTAATTGTTTCCTCTGAATTCTTCAGTGTCTGTTACTGCTTGCAGCTGTTTTCACATCCCTCAAAATATGAAACAAAGTCTCTACTCCTTGATTTCCCCAAATACCATCCACCCAAAGACATGAAGTAGGACAGAATTTACTGAGTGATTGTATGGCTAAAACACATGTAGTAACTTTAAAATTCAATTGAATATTAAACCTATCTAGTTTTTAAAAGTTATTTGGACAGTGCTCTTTTTTTCTCCTCCCACATTTTCACTTTTTCTCTCCTGTTTGTATGCATCAACCTGGCTTGTTGCTAGACTTCCCAGTCACTGTAAACCCTCTCTACATCTCTTCTTCCTACTTCACTCGTCCCTGTCTCCAACCTGCTTTACTCCTTCTTAAGTGGAGAAGTGTGTCTTTCTTTTGTCTCAACATATCCTCGGGGCAACAAAGTTCAGTGTTTAAGTGTGTGAGCTCTGGACTGAGCCCTTGTTGGTACTCACCCTCTTCTGCTTTTTATTAGCCATGTGGCCCTAGGAAATTTACTTAACTTTTCTGTGTCCTGATTTCATTTCTTACATGTTTTTGCAGGAATACAATGAATTAATAAATGTAAAGCACCTAGAAAAGTATAGTAATGTAGAAGGTTCTCATTAAATGTTAATTATTAGTATTTTCTTGCTTAAAGGATTCTCTTCTTAAAAAGAAAAAAAAAAGAAATGAAAACATTTTTTAAAAAGTACCCTATCAATGTTTCACTAAACAGAGATAAATATGCTCACCACAAGGAATTCAATGGTCAATATTAAAGTAAAATTATTTCCTCCCTGCTAAAGAAAACATGTTGTAGTTCTTTAAAACTAGAAGCCATCATACCCTCATTTTGATCAGTTGTTTTTCCTCCAACTATGGAAAGTGATCATGATACTTTTATTTTTTATGGTGAGTTCACTGTTTTTTAGATATGCTATGGTATAATTTTGTAGCGTCACTTCCGTTGGAAAAAGGTAGCTTCTAGGATTTTAGTAATAACTGAATAGAATAAGGATTCTTTTTGCAATTCTTCTAACAATGATTAAGGCACCAGACAATACCTCTTAAGTACAAATTATTTCATACTTTTTCTCATTTAAAAAATTGAATGATATGGATTCTCAGAGGGGAAGATTCAATGAACGATAGATTCTTTTTTAGAGATGAAGTATAACCTCAGATAATACAGTATATCTCCCTACATTTTAACAATGAAGACTTTGTGCCCATTTAGTTAGATGATTTGAAGAGAGTCTTGTGTCTCAATAACAGTTGCTTGGAGCCAAGCAACTCTAAATACTACTATTCCTGCACTCTTCCGTGTTGGTGTTAGCATAACTCTAGAATAAAATTCAACATCAGTAGTGTTTACCTTGAATCAGCATAGAAAAAACAATTGTTTTCATACTTCTTTCAAGGTGAATGGTCAACAATAATGTGTATTCATCACTTATTTGAATTAAGTGAGTCACACCACATTGATTTAAGCCTAATCAAAGAAGATTATCTTTAAGGGTAAAATTGACATCTTTGTATCTCCTATATTCTCTATTATTTTCTTATACTAGGATCTTACACAGCTCTCAGTCTACTTCTTGTTGAAAACATTCTACTTTTGCATTCATTTACGTAATAGATTCCAAAGTATTTTAATATATTAACTTCGTTTTAGCCAGCATATCAGACACAATCCCTGGTCTCAAAGACCTTAACTAGTCAATGAAAATAATGGATGTGAAATAGACATAAGAGGGCAAATAATCAACAAATACATCATCAGTGTCAATTGGATAGAAATTTCTGCTCTCAGTAATTTCATGAATTTGAATGTGCTCATGTCAAGCCAAGGTGGATAAAGTAGTTGACTTGGCTGGCTTAATCAGAGCTAGCAGGTGAATATTTTGTTCAAAGTTTGAAGGAAGTGGTTAGAAGTTTGTGCTTCTGGATAAGACGTGGTCTCATAGATCATTGTAAGGGTGGAGAATAGCATAATTTTGGCAAGCTGGGTTTTTGGTATTGAATATTGAAGTTCACGTGGGGAGAAAGAGTTATTTAATTTCAGGGGTGGACTGAGATTGGGGCTGGGACTATTTGTGGAGGAACTTAAAAACCATGCTCAGCAAAGTCTGCATTTAATTTTATGATTTAACATGCTTTGCTTTTTACTCTCTTTTGGCAAGACCTTCCTTCATAAACTGAAAAAAACTCATGAATGAATTATAACCAGTATCTCTTCATGTTTTAGAAGCTCCATGAATTTATAATGAATTCTATTCTTTATATTCTCTGTTTGAGTGATGAAAGGGTCAGAAGCACAATTTATAGGTTAAATGATATTAGAGAACTATGTATTGTATGACATATTTCATTAAAGCAGAGGCTATGAGCTGGGGCTTTAACAACTAGGAATTTCACACATCTGACCAGCAATCTTGTTCATAATTACTTTTATAATTGCTAAGAATAAGAAAAAAAGAACTATGTGCATGCATTTTCTTTAAGTTTTACAACTGTAGTTTCTATTCAGATTGGATTTTAGGTGTAAGGAGATACTATGTCATATAAAATATAAAGTGTAATAATTACTTCTGTCATGCTTATGTAAAGTATAAAAGTTTATCTATAAGTGTTCTGAAAGTATATAGTAGCATAGTAGCAATGTACTAAAATTAGAATTGAAATTCTCTTAAGGATTTATCTTTGTTAGGAGTAGAAAAGTTTAGATACAAATGATCCCAAGAAAATTAAAAAGCAGATTATACCCCTTGCTTCTCATTAAAAGGTTAATTGTTCCCATTTGAAAACTTGGCTTAAAATCTCCTTGCTCATAAAATATACAAGTATTAAAGTAAAAATGTAATGTAATATGTAATGTACAATTATGATATGACAAGACAAGCATGTATATGGACATATCCAATGGATGATATTGGTAATTAACAGTAAGTCAGTTTTTAAGATTTTTTTACTTATTTATTTGAGAGAGAGAGAGAGCGAGAGAGCGAGCAATCACAAGCGGGGGAGCAGCAGGCAGAGGGAGAGGAAGAAGCAGGCTCCCCACTGAGCAGGGTTCCCAAACCTGATGCAGGGCTGGATCCTAGGATCCTGGGATCATGACCTGAGCTGAAGGCAGACACTCAACTGACTGAACCACCCAGGCACCCCATAACAATAAGTCAGTTTTTTAAAAAAATTCAGGCATCTTCCCATTTGTGCTTCTGGATCCATGAGATTTCATGGGAACCTAGTTTAGTATACACAAAACTATGATGGAAATAAAGAACAAGGCAAGACAATGTATAATTAAGTGATAAATGGCACAACCTGAAGTCCTGTTAGATAGAGTTTAGCAGAAGTAAATATTGCCTTTAAGGAGCATAGACATTTTCCAGATCTTGTAACACTCATTTTATCATTTTAATCAATGGCCAAAAGGAAGTTTCAGACCCAAGAATGATAAACTTACTATTTGAAGGGCCATTAGAAGATAAGAAGACTGGTTAATTAACCAGATAATGATAGTTTAAAAAGCCAATAATTTATTTAAATATGTAATGACCTATTTGATGATGAACACTTTTTCTGCTCTTTACTAAACAAGATATGATATTTTAATTTCTTTATGGTAATACATAACATTAAAAAAACATATTGAATAGCTTCCTTTTTAAGGTACAGTTAAATGTACTAAGTCCTCAAAATAGTGGGTGGCTGAGCCTTGAGATTTAAAGAAAGCCTACAAATCTATAGAAATAACAAGAATAATATAGTGAAATGAGGGGATTCACAATTGTTAATAATTTTTCAAATTACATAAGTTGAAATTACATAATTACCCAATGAGACAATCCTATTGATTTATACCTTTCCCTTTTCATTGGATACCATTCTGTGAGAAATGTCACTATTTACATTTTTTACTAAATTCCTGTTTTCTACTACCTCTCAACAAAATACATATGTTGTGGCTGAAGTCCTGCCTGTATGACCTTCCTGCTGTGCTCATTACCAGGTGTTTTGAAGTCATCAGTTCTTGTATTCTTATCCTTTTCCCTTCCTTTCATCCTCCTTACCTTCCTCCCTGCACATCCCTCTCTTCTTCCATCTTTCCTTTGTTTTCCTTCCAATCCGTATGAGGGAAGGTGTCTAAAAATGACAACAGCAACAAGCAAGAAATCAAAGCTTAAATACTTTCTTTCTAAATTGCTAAAATTTGGGTATGATTTTTAAAATATTTAAACTCAATTTTTGGCTTTTTATGCAGATATTTAAGTGTCCTGTAGGTCCAAGGTGACTAAATACCTTCCGTGATTACCTTGGTATAAGCTAAAATAAGTGTTATTTCTTCCTAACCTTTTCTTCCAAGCTTTAATAAAAGCCATAGAAAATGGTTTTATAGAAAGTAGCTCATTAGCATAATGATTTCATAGGGTAGAAATATAATGATTGGATTATTTCAAATATATAACCTATTTCTAGAAAGTAGAGCCCACTTCCTGTACTTGGATAAGATAATAATTTTCTAGTGGATGTGGCATGAATAGAAAAGGCTATAGTCTGACAAAAATCCACAGTTATGATTTCTGCTGTTCAGTGCAAGGTCAATGGTTAATTAAGTCACCATCAGTGGAAATTCGATCACGGATGAGGTCTTCAACTTTGCCTATATTACTGGGCTCTCACTAGATGACTCAGCTAAGTCATTATATTAACTTTGCTTCCTCCAGACAGGTGCATGATTCAGACTGGATTGACAGGGGATTTAGGTCGTGATGCTGTAATATTACTTTCTAGATACCATCACCCATTTCAGAAAACACACATTCGTTTGTGAACCAGGATCTAATTTTAAAGGTTTTGTTTGTCATGCAAATTAACTACATAATGTTATGATGGTTTAGATTGGCAAGGATCCTATGGGTGCCTTTATTCATTGACTCATTAAATAATTCATTCATCCATTTCCACAAATACTCATAGAGTATCTCCAGTGTGGTAAGTGCTGTGTTGGGTACCGGAGTTAAGGAGATGAAAAAGAACAGTGTGAGCCTTGACGTCACTTGAGTCCTTCAAGCTCCTCAGTTCACAGAAAGATTAACTGAAGCCCAGTTAACTGAACACTTAATTGACTTCCTTCAGGTTCAGAGTTAGTTAATGGCCAAGCCAGGACTAGAATCTCAGGCTCTAAACTACCACCCTGCTTGGCATTCACCATAACTATGATGCTTTTTAATTTTTTCCTATAAATTCACATAAGCATGGTATAGTATGATTGAGCATCATATATTTGTATCAGCACTTAAATATATTTAAGTTAAACAACAGATGCCAAAGAAAACTCAGGTGGATTTAAGTGCAGGTAGAGTACATCATAGCCCAAGAAAAACTTTTCCGCTTTAGAGGAGGAATATCTTTGTCTAGATTTGTATCTTTACATTTGTGTACATTTGTATCTTCATTCTGCGAATCTGTCCATAAATAACCCTCCCTCTCTTTCCTCTAAAGTGTACTTTGTGCCACATTTTCCATGTCACAAGCAGGTATGTGAGAAGGGAAACGAATGGCACTTTTATTCACATTACAACGATGGGATATTTGTTGTCTTCTCTCAAAAGCTAAATACATATTCATGGAATCCTACAAATGTAGTGGAAATTCCATCTCTGCCTCTAGGCTGCCTTCAACTAGGTCACACGAGGCAGTTAGGGATATATATTGGTTCTTATATGTCTATTGGGAGAAATCCATTTCTGGAGGTTGGGCTGGGAAACAGTTTAGATTGTGGCTTATGTATATTTATAGTGCTTACATTTACTCTCTTGCTGTTCCCCTGTGTGAATTGTTGTACCGGTTCATTTTGACAGTATTGGATGAGGCACAACATTTTAACCTCTTTTCTCTTGTAATTATATAAACATGTACACTGTACATGGTGACCTGGGAATGCTGATCAGAACATCTGTTATGATAAACGGAACAGTGAATGAGAGTTGATTTTTGCATTGTAAAGTACTAAAAGTCACTCTTCTGATCTGTGGCTTTATGCAAATCAGAGTGTTTGAAAATGTTGCTGAAACCTGTCACTCTAACTTACCAGAGGTAGAAAGAGAGCTTGTTTTTTATTGTTCTCGCATGGGTGCTGCCCAGCTAGGGAGTTATCTGTCTTCCTTGGAATCAATTAAGTTAACCTTTATAACAATTTGGGTAGCAGTTTAAGTACCCTAGATCCTGCAGGAAAGTGCTAGCTTAGAGTAACCAATAACGTCAGGATAACTTCAAGACATCGGCTAAGCCTCTTCAGTATGCAATCGGCATCAATTCCATATGTCCTTGGTAAATTTTGGGCTAAGAAGCCAAGAGTTGTGGGGTAAGAATTGATCAAATGAATATTGCTTATCATTCTTCTCCCAGAATGAATGATTAGTTGCAGACCTGGATCCAGGAGCACATGATGAGCTCACCTTGCACGAGAACCTCTGCCCATTCTTCTGATTTGCAAACCCTCTTTACTGCAGCATGCTAATCAGTCTCCGGAGAATTAGCAGTGACCTTTCCCATCATCGGCTTGGCTGCAAGCAGAAGACATTTTTACATACTATTTTAAAATTACTTTTCATGCATTCATTGATTTTTAAATATATATATATACACACACACACACATACTCAATATGTATATATATATATATATATATATATATATATATATACACGTGTGTGTGTGTGTGTGTGTGTGTGTGTGTGTGTGTATTCACTGAACTTACAGTTGGTTTCTAATTTAAACAGCAACAATTTTGATTTTGAGTTGCTTAGCACATCTGACACTTGGGAGAAAATTTTAACCAAGTTACTCACATCTCAACAAATACTGAAAACGGTGTTCTGGAGGTTGATGCTAAAGTGGTATTATTTCTGCCTGATCTAAATTGCTTCTCTCAAACTAGGTCATTTTTTTGTTCAGCTTTCAAGATCATTATTCCATAAAGGTAAAGTGATTCATTTCTTTCTTTCTTTCTTTCTTTCTTTCTTTCTTTCTTTCTTTCTTTCTTTCATTGAAGTATAATTGACATACAATATTCTGTTAGTTTCAGGTGTACATCATAGTGATTCAGTATTTTTTTTATAAATGTATAGTGATTCTCATGATGTCTAGTTGTCATCTGTCACCAAAGTTATTACAGTACTCTTGACTATATTCTCTATCCCATACATTATGTCCCCATGGCTTGTTTTTTCTAAAACTTTACGTTTGTACTTCTTAATCTCCTTCATCTTCATCCCCCCAACCCCCTCCCTCCTCTGGTAGCCAAAAGTTTGTTTCTCTTATCTATGAGTGTTTCTGTCTTGCTTTATTTGTTCATCTGTTTCATTTTTTAGATTCCAAATGTAAATAAAATCATATGGTATTTATTGTTTTCTATCTGACTTGTTTAATTTAGAATAATATCCTCTAGGTTTATCCATGTTGTCACAAACGGCAATATTTCATTCTTTTTTATGACTGTATAATATTCCATTGTGTGTGTGTATATATATACCACACAATGGTATGCCACATCTTTATTCATCTATCAGTGGACATTTAGGTTGCTTCCAATTTTTGATTATTATAAATAATGCTGCAATGAACATAAGGGTGCATCTATCTCTTCTAATTGATGTTTTCATTTTCTTTGGGTCACTAAAAGTGGATCATATGGTAGTTCTATGTTTAAGTTTTTGAGGAACCTCCATACTGTTTTCCATAGTGGCCTCACCAATTTACATTCCCACCAACAGTGCATGAGGGTTGCTTTTCTCCACATCCTTATCCTACAATCTGTATGGAGCCACAAAAGATTCCAAATAACTAAAGCAATCTTGAGAAATAAGAACAAAGATGGAAATATCATGCTTCCTGATTTCAAACTATAGTACAAAGACATAGTAATCAAAACAGTACAGTACTGGCATGAATACAGACATATAGATCAGTAGAATAAGAATAGAGAGTCCAGAAATAAACCCACACACATATGGCCAAATAATGTGTAACAAAGGGGAAAAGAATATACAATAAGGAAAAGATGGTCCCTTCAATAAATGATTTTGGAAAAACTGGAGTGCTACATGCAAAAGAATGAAACTAGAAAACTATCTTACACCATATACAAAAATACATTTAAAATGGATTAAACACTTGAATGTGAGACCTCAAACTGTAAAGCTCTTAGAAGAAAACATGGGCAGCTCTTTTACAGCAGATTTAGCAATATTTTTTTGGACCAGTCTCCTGGTGGCAAGGCAACAAAAGCTAAAATAAACAAATGGGATCGTCCTAAACTAAAGTGGTTCATTTCTATAGTGATGAGCTAAATTTGCTGAATCTGTATTTGGATATTTCCCTAAGACTGGAAACATTCTCCCTTTTGCTTGGGTTCTCTTATACTAAGAATCTAAAATCATATATAATGTTCTTTCCCAAATTACTCCATCATCAAAAATTGTTTTCTGCCTGTAAAGGTATCTCAGATATATAAATTTCTTTTTACTTCAAGAAGTTTAGAAAATAGTAGTTATCTTAATTCAGTTATTCATAGCTGTCCTCCATTAATACTTTGATATGTATCCTTTTAGACATATTTCTATATTTGTATGTTTATTTTAGATTTATATATTTATAATATATATTTAGAGATAACTAAGATGAAATAGCTAAGTTTTATTGAAATATCACTGTTGTTCTAAAAATTTTAATTTATTCTTTCATTTAACCTTCATAACAATCCTATGAAGTTGGTACTTGGTAATACAAATAAGTTGGTATTTTTTCCAATAGGAAACTGAGGTGTAAAGAAATTAAGTGATTTCTTTAAGGCTGATCAGCATAAAGGCTGAAGTGGACTATGCGCTCAAGCAGGCTGACTTCAGAGACCTTGTTCCTTTTTTTTTTTTTTTAAGTTTTTATTTTAATTCCAGTTAGTCAACATACAGTGTTATAATAGTTTCAGGTATACAATATTGTGATTCAACAACAGAGACCTTGTTCTTAACCACTACACAATATTGTTTCTTAAAAGCATGCTGATTTTTGACCTGCTATTTCATTAATAATATATTTTGAGTATTTTTACATGATAATAAGTGTACATCTACCCAACTATTTTAATAATTGCACACTATTCCAGTGTTTTGCAATGCTATATAGAACCAACCCACAGGTAACACACATTTAGATTGTTTTTAGTTTCTTTCAATATTAAAAATAGTACTCCTAGAAATGTCTTTGAACATGCATAATTTTAGTATAATTTGTCTAACTCCTCAACATCTATGTAGTGACAGACATTCAGCTAAAAGGTGGGAATTCAACATGGGGCAAATTCACAAGAGTTTACAAGCTAGTTATTCTCACTAATGAATTTTAGGAACTTTTTTTTTTAAGGGGTTGTTTGATTACAGATGTACAGTTTACTCTCAGGAGCTCTTTATATGAGTAGTATCAGTTTTAAATGAAAACCTGTTGTATGTGTGTGTGCACATATGTATGTACTCTCCACCCTGAACACACAACGATCCATAATCTACAACTGGGTCATTTCATTTGACTGTAAGATAGACTCATTTAGGTTATGTCCACACAGAGTCAGTGTAAACATTTTTGTCAATGACCTATTGCTTTGTTTCACAGTGTTAGGCCACTATATTTTTCTTCCCACCTTTGTCTCTGGATTAGCTACTTGGTCATTTAAGTTTTCTTTAGATCTTGCTTATGTATGGGTCTTTATAGGCGTATACCACTTTTGCATGCATCACTTACATGTACATTATTTCTATATTAGATCTCTACTGGCTTAGCCACATTACAGCATTTAAAATTTCCACGTGCTTTTTTGAATTAGATGTTTGGAAAAGGAAAGCTACTAACTTCAACACTTTATTTATATATTTACAGTTTTCATGACAAATAGTTTTCTACAATATTTTCTTTTCACACCTGTTCAAGATCCTTTCAGTTTTGGGGCGCCTGCGTGGCACAGCGATTAGGCGTCTGCCTTCGGCTCAGGGCGTGATCCCGGCATTGTGGGATCGAGCCCCACATCAGGCTCTTCCGCTATGAGCCTGCTTCTTTCTCCCATTCCCCCTGCTTGTGTTCCCTCTCTCGCTGGCTGTCTCTATCTCTGTCAAATAAATAAATAAAATCTTTAAAAAAAAAAAAAAGATTCTTTCAGTTTTTAAATTTCTCAGCAAATAATATCCATTATTGAATGTTAAAACTAGATCTGATGAGTAGGAATTTTTGCATAAATTCCAGTTAGCCTTAAAGATAAATTCTCCTAGTTTACAGACTGTTCTAATTATAAAAATAACTCATAACACTTTATAATTTACAAAGGGCGTTAGCAGATAAGTTAGGCTTTCTGGATTGCTGTGAAGAAAAACACAGAGAAGAGACACAGTCTGACCCACATGATTCTCTTAGTTGCCTGGGAAAAGAAAAAATAGATAATGGCAATTTGATCGATTTCTACAGTATTTATTTTATACTGATATAAAAATATGATTCTAATTTCCTTCCATTTATTTTTTTTTTATTTTTTTGAGAGAGAAAGAAAGCATGCATGTGGGGGAGGGGCAAAGGGAGAGGGAGAGGGAACCTTAAGCAGGCTCCGTGTTCAGCATGGAACCCAACGTGGGGCTTGATCTCACGACCCTAAGATCATGACCTGAGCCAAAATCAAGAGTCTGATGCTTAACTGACTAAGCCACTCAGGCGCCCCTCCTTCCATTTATTTTGTATTAATACTTGCAACACTGTCATATTTCCTCCCCATACTAGTAGTTTAATCTTCAACATTTATTAGATACACAAAGTATGCCAGGCACCAAATTAAGTCCAACAAGTTAGAGATGAATAAGTTATCTTCCCTGTCCTCAAAGAGTTTTCAGAGGAAACACGCATGGTAATAGAAGGTTATGCCAGTGGATGCTGTTAGAAATACCAAGAAAGAGGAATGAAAAAGTGTTTCAAGTGGAAGCATGAAATCTGTCGGGAGTTTGTGGAGAGGTGAGCTTCATGGAGGAGATGATTAGGTGTTATTAACAGTCACATGAATGCTAACCTTTTTAGCAATCTCAAAATACTTTATGTCTGATTAATACAATTTTTTAAAAGGTCAAATTTTTTTATCTTAAAAATCTTTATTTTTTTATTTTTAAAATTTAAATTTGATTAACATATAATGTATTATTAGTTTCAGAGGTAGAGTTCAGTGATTCATCAGCCTTGTATAACACCCACTGTTCATTACATCACATGCCCTACTTATTGTCTATCACCCAGTTACCCCTCCCCTCCAGCAACCCTCATTTGTTTCTTATGATTCAGAGTCTCTTATGGTTTGTTTCCTTCTCTGGTTTCATCTTGTTATATTTTTTCCTCTCTTCTCCTATGATCCTCTGTTTTGTTTCTTAAATTCCACATATCAGTGAGATCATAATGGTCTTTCTCTGACTGACTTATTTCAGGTAGCATAATACCCTCTATTTCCAGCCACATCATTGCAAATGGCAAGTTTTCATTTTTCTGTTGGCTGAGTAGTATTCCATTGCATATATATACCGTATCTTCTTTATCCATTCATCTGTTGATGGAGATCTGGGATCTTTCCATAGTTTAGCTATTGTGGACATTGCTGCTATGAACATTGGGGCGTGCAGGTGCCCCTTCGGATCACTACATTTGTATCTTTAGAGTAAATACCCTGTAGTGCAATTGCTGGGTCATAGGGTAGCTCTATTTTCAACTCTGAGGATGTCCATACTGTTTTCCAGAGTGGCTGCACCAGCTTGTCTTCCACCAAAAGTGTAGAGGGTTCCCCTTTCTCTGCATCCTGACCAACATCCTTTCCTGACTTGTTAATTTTAGCCATTCTGACTGGTGTGTGGTGGTATCTCATTGTGGTTTTGATTTGTACTTCTTTAATGCTGAGTGATGTTGAGCATTTTTTCACGTGTCTATTGGCCATTTATATGTCTTCTTTGGAGAATTGTCTATTCATGTCTTCTTCCCATTTCTTGATTGGATTATTTAACAAAAATATTTTTGAGAGTTTTAAGAAACCTTACCTAAAAAGGTGAAAGTAAACAGTTACTTTTTTTTATTTCCCTTTATCTCCTTAGTTAAAACAAAATAATAAACACACAAAAATACATGGCTCATATACAATAGTTAATAGTCCAACTAATAGCATGAAGATTTTTTTAAAGAAACTTAAAATTACATAAAAGGAAATTAAAAGACTTTCTTGAAGTAGTAGTCCATAAAAGTAATGTAAATTCTATTGTATGTAATATCAAATTATATATTTAAACAGCTTTATGGATTACACTATGGCTATTAAATTGATTTTGGATTTTTTAAAGCATCAATTTTCTAACCATCTTTTTTATTACTCTTTCTGGATTAAAACTTAAAGTTTATTTTAATGTCTCTAATATATTCTCCTAACATCTTTGCATAGCTCTTTGCAAACTCAAAATGTATTTCCATCTATATTTTTATTGATTGAACTCAGTAATATTGGGACACATAGTTTCTCAAATCAATATATTTTTTGAAAATTAATGTCAGGGTGTTAAAAAGTGTGCCATATTTGCAGGAGATTGGCAATTAACCGTATTTTAAATTCTGACATAATCAGTCATGCTCCCCAATTTACTTTGCAGTTCTTAAGCAGTGTTAGAATCATGAAAGTTTTCTGACTCTCTGATCTTCAAGATCATTTTACCCATTCCCTACATTTTGCAGAAGAAAACAAAAAACAAAACAAAACAAAACAAAAAACAGAGGTCAGAATTGTGGAGGGACTTGCTCATTCAATCACTTTTTGCCTTTTCTTTTTATTTAGCTGACCTATTTTTTAAAAGTCAATATAATTAAAGTGTGTGCCCTTGGCCTCAAATAGTTGGTGTTATTTATACTGTTTATATGGTGATTATTCATGTGGCTGCCTTCCCTGTTATCTCAGTTTGATCTGTCCTATTTATACCTTGATATTATTCAAGCATCTGCCTTCCCAATCAGTATGCATTCCTTCTAGGTCTTAAATTGTTAACATTTAAGTACCCATTTCCCAATTTTCCTCGCAGTATGTAGTGCATCTGCTTTAAAAGTAATATTGTTTGAATATGTAACTCCATGGTTCTTTCTGTGATTTCAAGGGTCCGTTTGTAGAAGGAAAAATCAACACCTATTTTCCATCCACTGGCAAAAAATATGTTGGAAACAGTAGGAGGTTTGTAAAATTAAAAGCTTATTTATTTTTATAATAAGAAAGCACATTTATATGCCTGAGCATGACCAATCTTTGTTTAGTGGGACTATGACATTATTTCCTACAACTTGATTTTGGTTTATATAATGCCTTCCAACAGATAGATATTCTTTTTTTTTTTTTTTAAGATTTTATTTATTTATTTGACAGAGAGAGAGACAGCCAGCGAGAGAGGGAACACAAGCAGGGGGAGCGGGAGAGGAAGAAGCAGGCTCCCAGAGGAGAAGCCCAATGCGGGGCTTGATCCCAGGACTCTGGGATCATCCCCTGAGCTGAAGGCAGACGCTTAATGACGGAGCCACCCAGGCGCCCCAGACATTCTTTATTCTACACGGCATCAGCAGCTTCATTTTTCCAAATGCCCAACACAAGTTTGAGTTGAATGGAGTATGATAGGTGGAGGAGGAGGTATGCAAGAGTAGCTTTCATACCTTTTATAGTTGAAGAATTGCAGAGTGCTAGAACTTCAAAAAATTCCAGGACATCTAAAGACAAATTTTTCATTACCCAGACAAAATTTTCATTACCCATATGTTCGTATAGTATTTAGTTTACTTGAAATATTGACAAACCTACTAGCTTTTATGTTTGATGAGACTTAGAAACATTAGAGTGAAGAACATTATTGTTACTAGAAATATCACTCAAAATACTGGAGTCAGTTTATTCATTAAATTAGAAATACCTGTTGCTTCATGGGTGAGGGGAATCAAAAGCAAGTGGGAAGAGCAGGAGGTGTCTCTCAGTATGCAGTAGAGATGGGTCACCACTTCTCTCCTTGGAAAATTCACACCTTGTACTATGTGCTTCCTACACAATCCCCCTTTGGGGAGCTGTGACCTGTTTTTCATTTTTTCAAGGTGTGTCAGTCAACCAGGTCCATGTGCACATGTAATTTTCTACCAGCATACACATAGGTCACAAGGATGGCATCCATCAAATTCACACAAAATCAGCTTCAGAATGTTATAGTCATACTTCAATTCAATATAAAACTTCAAGAACTTTTTCAAAGTGCTTACCATTCAGAAAAAGGGAAGTTCCTGTGAAAACAACCAGAGATTGAAAACAGAGTGGCAGTATTACTTAGCAGAAAGCAGTACAGCATAGTGATTAAAAGCTGGGGCCTGGATTGTGGTCTCCTGTGTCCTAATCCAGCATCCATCATTTACTGACTGTGTAACTGTCTTAAGGCAAGATACTTAGTGTGCTGAACCAGCTCCAATATCTTGCTGAAGCAGTTAGCAGTTTAGACTCAGTAAAGCAAGTTATTTGGCCTAAGAATTAAATTGCCTTAGAGACTATAGAGCATAAAGGAGGAAAGCAATTCTTAGACTCAACAATGCAGACAACTTAAATGTCAGAGTTATATACAGAATTAAAATATAAAATATTACAGCAATGGGAAATACATTTAATACAGAAAATGTGATTCAATTAACATTTTTGATGACTTTCTATTAAAGTTTGTAAAATATTTATCACAACACCTGATATAGAGTATGCTCTCAATAAATGTTGACTATTAGAAGCTTTCGTTCTTCAGAGTGAGCTCAAATTTAAACATATTTCATATTGATTTAACGTTCTTAGGGTTCACTGTGTAGGAGTATACATTATGATGTTTGGAAGTGATCTGGAACTAAGGGAATACAAATCAGAGACACAACTTAGTCAGGTGAGGGTTAGGGCCAGTGAGGAATGTCTTCCCAGAGACAGTGACTATGCCAAAGGCTCACAATACATTAGGAGAGAGAGAAAGTTGCAGGTGTATGCGTTAATGTGTGTGTCTAGGTATATATGTGTATCTGTGTTAGGAACTAGGTTCCTAGGCAGAGGAAAATCACTTGGAAGGAATGGTGACATTTGATTCTGGTTCACTCTGAGAAATGTAGGTGGTTTAATATGCTGTGGCACTGGGAAAGTGGGTATGTCAAGAAAGGAGCCCAGAGAGAGAGGCAGAAGATAGACTGTGAAGAACTTTGTAAATGGCACTAAGCTTAAAAATTGGCAGTTATTGAAAGATCTTAAGAAATGAAATGACAAGATTGCATTTTAGAAATATTACTCCAGTTGCAGAAGGAAACCAGAGTAGGGGCAAGTCTGAAAAATCCAGTGGAGATGCATTATTACAGCATGGAAGACATAGTGTATCTGGACTTAGTCAAGCATGTGGAAAGATTTACAGTGATGTTCCAGCAGAAATGATGGAGATCAATGAACTGTTAGCTAGAATAATTAAGAAGATCATTAACTAGTTTAATAGTACAAAAAGCCTCCAGTGGGGTATCCATGGGGTTAGGACCTGAGGTTTTGTCTTTAACTCTGTCTTGCCCATCATTTTTATCACTGACTTGGACATAGAAACAAAACTGAATGTGGTCATTCACATGGCAAAGGAAAAAGAAGCACATTTCCTATATTTCTCTAGTATCAGTAACTTGTCTTGATGCATTAGAATGTTGAATAAACTAATATTAATAAAGAGTTGATGATAAGATCAGAATCCAAATAGTCTTAATTAGAAAATTAGATAAGCAATAAATAGATGATATTTATCAGAGACATATGAAAAATTTTTAAAAAATAGTACATTAGGAATAAACCTAACACTAAGCTTAAGAGGAATCAAATTATGATATTGTATTCTAAAAAGAATATATTTACATTATGTCTACTACATGAGTTTAGGAAATTGACAGCCCCATTGTACTTTGCTTTGCTTGGACCCACTTGGAGTATGGTTAAAAAATGGACCTACAATAAGCTGTGAATACACTGGAGTATTTTCAGAGAAAAAAATAACTAGAAAAGTGAAAGATCAGAATACTCATATGATAAGCAAAAGATTTAAAAGTTTTAACTTGGAAAAAAGAAAATATAGTAGGAAGATGGTATCTGTTTTCAAATTCTGGATGATGACCATATGAAAGTTGGGCTTAAATTTATTCTAATCAGAGCAAATGGTTAGAAGGTTCAGGGAAGTAAATGATGGGTAAATAATGTAGAAAAACTTGGTTCTTGAGCTTTCCCAGGAAGTAAGAGAAACCTTCAGATGGCAGCAAATTTGTCATTCCTGGGAACCCATTGTAGTAGTAGAAGAAATCTAAGTATCCAAAGGATGGGTAGACCAGATGATTTATTGATTTTGTCATTCTTCGATTCCTCTCTCTATTACACCTATAATAATAGTACAATTTTAGTATATAGTATTTTTATAAATGTTTGCAGATTAATTTAATGGCATTTTTGAGAAATCCATTAAAAACATGCAGTAATAACAAAATGGTAAGTATAGGAGTTCTATTTCTTCTTCTTCTTTTTCTTCCCCCTGCCCAAACTTTTATTATGAACTTTAAAAATACACAGAAGAGATCAGATGGTAGCATATATGCTCATATACTTACCACCTTGATTAAATAATTGTTAACACTTTTCCATCTTTGTTTTTATGAGACCCAAACACTTCATCATGAATCTCCTAAGAACAAGAGTATTTTCTTACGCAACCACTATAGCATCATTTTGCCTAAGGAGAAAAAGAAACAAATAATTCCCTAATGCCATTTAATATCTAGGGCGTTTTTAAACATAGCCTTTCACATTTACAATAAAGCATGATGATTTTATCCTTTGGATAAGGATTTGTACAAGATTAAAGTGAGGAGAACATGTTTTGCATTTACTTAGATAGAAAATAAGATTATTATAACTGTTGATAGAAGAAAAACTAGCATATCTTCTGAGAGAATGTTACTCATAGCATTGATTTCTTTATTAAATTGAACATCAGTAAAATGCTGATTTTTACCTACTTTAAGGAAGGACCTATTACAGTCTCAGAAGTTAGATGTGACGTTGGTTGGCACATCCATCACAGGTTTATGAGTCATACAATCCTCAGGAGTAGTTAAAATAGATCTAAAAGAGAAAAGATTTGGATAGACTTCAGCAGTTAGCTGATATAAAACTTTTATTTCAAGTCTTGCTTAATATTGCTTTTTTGTGATGGGGAAGTTTCGGTGTTTGGAGTTTTGTGTAAACAAGGGATTCCTTGCCATTTGTTCTTTCATAGCTACAAAACAAGGTGGGGCAAATAGAGCTGTGGAAAGGAAGGCTATTCTCTGTTTCTTTTCTTCTTTCTTTATCAAGCCTGTTATAGAGTGATGGGAACTATTAACTTTTACGATAAGCTTAGAGAAAGAACTGCAGGCATTTTATTACTTGAGATAGAGGTTATGTGAGATGTGGTGGCTCTTTCTGAATTAAAACACACACAAAAACAAAACAACTAAAACAAACAAAAATAAAACTGTGAAAATGATTATCATAGCTGATTTCTTTTTTTAATTTCAAAAAGCAAAAGGTAAGTATAAGAAAGCAGTGAAGGGTTGCTTGTATCCTACAGAGAATAGGGAATTTGATGATAATGAGAAAGCAGGCTTTAGGTTCTTGAAAATGTGAAATTGGGTGAATCTTGGTACAAGTCTCAGGAAAGCCCATAATTATAAGTTACTAAGATGCTGCTTTAGGGTCATATAGTTCTTCTGTGTTCGTTATTACTCTGGGATGTACTTTACCCACCAAACATGATTTGTGAACTGCTTAGGGTAGCAATTCTTTCTTCATGTACCACATGCTTATGAAATGCTACATACAATTCTGACATTTCATAATAAAATTAATAAGTCTAGAAGCACTTTTTATAGGAGGTACATAGTGCAAAATGAGTATTATTTTTCTCAAACTATATAAAGAGAAAAAGCCCTTTTCAAAATCATGTGAACAATTATTCTTTTGTAGGTTTATGAACAGGTGGACAAAATGCTTTGCCTTTCAATTTTTTATTGGCAATTTTTAAAGCCAAAGATACACTTGTAGGAAAAAAATAGCTGATTTCTTCCTCAGAGAATCAAATTTATAGGCCCTTATTTTCTGCTTCACAAAGAAAATAGATAAATATGGGTTCTTTCAGGGTCCTGCTCATCTTCACATCAGCAGATCACAGATAATTGCCTCTTGCTTTAATGAATAAAGTGTCCTCCTCCCCAGGTTTACCCACCATTTCCTTTGTATTTGATCTCTTGCTCCTGAACCACCTGGCTTCATCAATAATACCTTCTTTTCTACCTGGTAAACTTTCTCTTTCTATCATTCTCTCCCTATCATATAAACATCCTGTCTTTCTCATCATAAAAGAAAGAAATGCGTAAACACCCCGAGATTTCATAGTATCCTCTAGCTACTTTCCTGTTTTCGGCCACCCCTTAATAATAGTCTAGCTTCACCTTAAAACATATTTTATTCATTTTTTTAGAAAGTATAAAATTAATACAGATTCACTGTTAATAATTTAAAATATACAAACAGGGGTTCCCTGGGTGGCTCAGTTGGTTAAGCATCTGAGTCTTGATTTTGGCTAGGGTCATGATTTTAGGGTCATAATCTCAGGATCCTGAGATCAAGCCCCGTGTCTGGCTCTGGGCTCTGGATGTGGAGACTGCTTAGGATTCTCTCCCTCTCCCTCTGTCCCTTACCCCTCTCACACTAAAAAATAAGTAACCAAGTAAATAAATAAATTAATTAAATTAAATGTACAAACAAATGAAAAGAAGAAAATTAATCAAATACCTATCATCTAATATTTTGTTATGCATAAGTACATATTGTAACTGCTTATAAAGCATTTTTGTCATCAAATAACTTCTATTGAATAATTTAAAAATGGCTAGATACATATTATTTTATTAATTAAATGTACCATAATTTATGTAAATAATTCTCTACCATTGGATGGTTAGAGCATTTTTAATCATATTGTTCTTATGAACAAAGTGAACATCCTTGCAGCTAAATCACCCACATTTTTCTTCAGGTCACATCCTACAAGTAGAATTAGCAGACTTAAGTGTATGATGTTTTTATTTATTTATTTATTTATTTTTAAAGATTTTATTTATTTATTTGACAGAGATAGAGACAGCCAGCGAGAGAGGGAACACAAGCAGGGGGAGTGGGAGAGGAAGAAGCAGGCTCCCAGCGGAAGAGCCTGACGTGGGGCTCGATTCTAGAACTCCAGGATCACGCCCTGAGCCGAAGGCAGATGCTTAACGACTGGGCCACCCAGGCGCCCCAGTGTATGATGTTTTCAAAGCTTGATAGATTTAAAGAAAGGTTTTCAAGACAGTGTATCAATTTATATTTCTTTTCAATTGTGCTTTTNAGAACTCCAGGATCACGCCCTGAGCCGAAGGCAGACGCTTAACGACTGGGCCACCCAGGCGCCCCAGTGTATGATGTTTTTAAAGCTTGATAGATTTAAAGAAAGGTTTTCAAGACAGTGTATCAATTTATATTTCTTTTCAATTGTGCTTTTTCTCACACACCTTAACAAATTTAATCTCTAAAAATTCTTTGTTTTAGTCTTTCCTTTCCTATTTTTGAGCATTTTAATGTTTATTAGTTATTTGCATGTATTACTTACAAATTAGCTATTCATATTCTTTGCCAATTTTTCTGTAGTGATCATATTTTTATTAATATTATTTATCTTTTGAAGATACTAACCCTTTTTTTAAAATATTTTTATTTATTTATTTAAGAGAGAGAGAGAAAGAACAAGCAAGGGGAGGAGCAGAGGGAGAGCGAGAAGCAGACTTCCCCCTAGCAGGGAGCCAGCCCTGGGGCTTGATCCCAGGACCCTGAAGCTGAAGACAGATGCTTAACTGATTGAGCCACCCAGGCACCCCCACCCTTTTGTTTTCTAATGTTATGTTTATATCTAGTTAATATACTTTCATATCTTGTCTTTCTTTAATCATATCTATGTGTTTGATTATGGATTATTTTTCAAACATTCGAGTCACATTTAACAATATTGCCTTTATTTTTACTACTTGTGCTATCAAACTTAGGAAAGCCTTAGCACTTTTATGCAATTTTTTTAAAGTAAAATTTTATTAAAGGATGATCTAAATATACCAAAGTGCACAAATGATAGAGTAAAGCTTTAATAGTACACATCCAAACACCTAGGTTAAAAAACAGAACATCACCAGCATCTCAGAAGCACATCATGTACCCTTCCTACCCCACCACTATTTTTTGAAGTTTTTAAAAAAATGAATTCATACAGCAGTATTTTTTTGTCTGACTTCTTTCACTTTGTTTGTGAGATTCATCTTATGTTGTTGGATGTGGTTATTGAATACATGATTTATGATGAACATGCATGCACTTTTTTTTGGGTGTACATCCTGGAGTAAAATTTTGGTCACAGGGTTTGTGTATTTTCAGTGTTAGAAGACTCTGATGCCCGATTTCCAACATAGGTTGTACCAGTTTCTAGAGAGACCAGCAATGTATGAGACGCCTACTTGCTGCACATTTTCAACAACACTTGATACTACTTGTCTTTTTCATTGTAATCATTTGAGTGTATAAAAACTGTTTTGAGAATTTAATTTTGAAAATTTGAAAATTTAATTTTTATTGTCCAGATTGCTCTGAACTTGAACTCTTTTTCACATGTTTATTGTCCCTTTGAATTTTTTAGGGGGGAGTAATTTTTCAAGTTTTCTACTCACATTTCTATTGATTTGACTGCCATTTTCTGTTTATGAATATTTTAAAGAGATGAATCTGTCTTACACACACACACACACACACACACACAACACATCCTCTGAATTTTTTCTTGAACTGGGAGTTTCTTAATTTTAATGTCTGATATATCATATTTCTACCTTATGGTTAATACTTTTTGTCTCTTTTTAAGAAATCTTTTCTAGGGGCGCCTGGGTGGCACAGTGGTTAAGCGTCTG